>NW_028168508.1:0-18691 GCF_964237585.1 Gallinula chloropus | reverse complement strand
CTGTTCTTTCCATACCAAGGGGCATGGTTTGAATCTCAGCATAGAGTGTCCCAGCCAAAAATACTGGTTAGTCACCCCAGAGCAAAAACAGCACATGAACTGCATGCACAACCAGGAGACAAGGACACAAGAGCAAAATAAAGGGTGTGCCAGAATATCATGCTTAGTCCAGCACAATGAATGCTGAGTGGGAATACAAATACATGAGAGAACTCCCACCAGGAAAGGAGTTATTCATTTATGCTGAAAGTCATTATTGGCACAGGAAGAGAGGTTAAAGATTGACCCAGCATAAACTGAGGCTGGAAATCAGAAGGCATTTTTGAGTGACTGGAGCAGTTTGGTTCCAGTCTAGGTGATACTGAGTCACAATGTGACCAATGAATAACTCCCTAGATCTTAAGCAGGGTCTCAAGAGCATTTGGCTGACATATGGGAGGGAGAGAGAGACATTATTTTGTTTGGATAAGACTTCTGGAGATCTATAAATCAAAAACAACATTTGTGTTATTTGAATTTGGTTAAACAAATCTTGTTTTTAGTCAACAAGCAAAATAGATTCTGGTCAACCTCTGCCAGCTGCTTCACATCTTATTTTACCAATAGGACTGAAGAATAGCACATATTTATCTGTCTTTAAGTACATTCCTTCTCCCTGCAGAGGAAGGTGCAGAGGAGTCCAGCCTCCAGCTCAGAAGACTCAGATGTAAATCCCTGTCATGCCTACTTTGTGTCCTTGACCAAGTCCTTTTGTCTTTGATCAATCAACTCTACCTGTGAAGAAAGACACAGGTCAAAATTTCCTGAGGTGTTTGAAGCCTTCAAACAACAAAGCTATCTCCTCAGTACTGGGACAGCTCAGCATGTAGTTGTCTTTGAGTATCTGTCTTCTCTCTGTTTCCAGTTTGGACGTAGTTTTGCTGATAGAACTGGAAAACAGAGCACACAAATCCTTGTATCTGCCCACATATGCTACCTGCCCATCAGCCTACAACAGAGGACTCTTGTGAAATAGAGTTTGGGACTTCAGTGCAGTCTCAGCTGCACCCTACCCCTTCTGGTATGAATCTCAAATTTTCCCAGACATGCAAAAATCTTTAAAGCAGCCTGCTTACCATTCCCTGTTGATTCTTCCAGGCTTCCTCTGCTTTACCCTGTTTGTATTGTCCAGCAGTAGAAATACCCAACCTGTACTGCATCCTCCTCTGGAGCCCTCAGCACAAGAAGGACATGGACCTCTTGGAGTGGGTACAGAGGAGGGCCACAGGAATAATTCAAGTGCTAAAGCACCTGTCCTACAGGCTGAGAGAGTTGGGCTTGTTCAGCCTGGAGAAGAGAAGACTGTGGGGAGACCTCTGAGCCTCTTCCATTCCCTGAAGGGACTAACAGGAAAGCTGGGGAGGACTGTTTGTAAGGGCATGGAACAATAGAATGAGAGGCAATGGTTTTAAACTGGACAAAGGGCAGGTTTAGATGAGACTTTAGGAAGAAGTTCTTCACTCTGATGGTGGTGAGACCCTGGCACAGGTTGCCCAGATTGATGGTGGAGGCTCCATCCCTGGAGACCTTCAAGGTCAGGCTTGATGAAGCTCTGAGCAACCTTATCTGGTTCAAAGTGTCCCTGCTCACTGCAGGGGGTTGGACTAGATGGCCTTTGAAGGTCCCTTCCAACATAATGCATTCAATAATTCTATGAAATATGCCTAAAAGAGAAGAAAACCTGATACTTTAAAGAACACTATTGTGTATCCCTGCAACAAGACCTGGAATGCATCTAAACTAATGTGGCTGTGTGCTCAGACAGCAGAGCAGCTTATAATGGATCATCCACATCAGAGCAGCCACAAGTCAAAGACTAAATAAGGGTGTAGACAGCCATGTCATCCAAATCAATAACTAAGATTCACATCTCACTTCAGACAGTGATGCTGAGATTAATCCACCTCATTCAAGGCTCAGTGTTCCAGCTTTCCACTGTCAGTGGTGGGAAACAAGCATTTCTAGGTGGGATTTGTCAGTGGTGGGAAACAAGCATTTCTAGGTGGGATTTATCTAATCTATGTTAGATGTCTACTTTGTGAAGATACAAGGAAAAAAATTCCAACCTGAAAAAGCCCACATCAGAATAGGTAAAGAAACTTGTTACTGGGAATGTTTTGCTTGAAAGATTGTCTTCTTCTCACTATTATATTTTTAAAATTATTAGACTTTTTTTAAAAAGTAACAGTGAGTAATGAGAAATTGGAGAAAGGCCAAAACTGTTGGTAGATTTATGCATTATGAAATCCCCACCCACAGGAAATATGAGTACTAGTTCATACTTATTTTGAGAAAGGACCATTTTAGGATCCTGTGTCTGTTTCTTAGTCTTTTAGGTGACTAATTTCACTTTGGTGGATACCCATTAAAACAGCATTTATGGTTCAATTAAGAAAAAAACCCCAAAAAACCCAAAACCTCTAATAATTTTTAAACTATTCTCCACCACCCCAATCACTTCCAAAAAGTTTTGGGGTTCTTTTGTTTTGTTTTGTTTTGTTTTTAATTAAAAATGGTTCTTTACTGCAAGGAGAATTAAAATTTAGCTGTGAAAGAACTGAATCGCAGTTCCATAGTAAAAACCCAACTGTAGCAATTAGCATGTCAGGTTGCTTAAGAAGCTGGCAATGCTACTCTAGGTCAGCCTAGGTGTGCCAAAAGAAGGTCTTCAGTACAAATGGTCTCATTTTCAGATATGACTTAATCAGGTTGATTTAGAGGGGTTTGATCTACTTCCATTCTACTATGTGCCACGATTTGCTCCTTCTTGAAAAGTGCATTTGCATGTGGCTTCTGAATGTTCAGCAACAGTGGCTGGATGTTCAGTCAGTGGGACCTTGGGTACTGGTCCCATGGTGTTGATCTGAATGCATATGAGGTCCAACCCATCTTACATCTAAGTCTATCCCTGCACACACAGTGGGTGGTGTATTATTACACTATAATACACCTGTATTTCTGCAGAGAGTTTTGTAGATGGAAGTTTAGGAATCCTAAGGGCACTTACCAGAGTCATGTGATGAGGACAGGGATCTATTGTTGCATATTCAGCTCCTTTGTCATGTCACCTGGCAACCATACCATACTGCTACCACAGAATCATACAATCATAGGCTATATTAGGTTGGAAAGGATCTTTAAAGGCCATCTAGTCCAGGGGGTGCAGTGAAGAGGGACACCTTTAACTAGATGAGGTTGCTCAGAGCCCCATCAAGCCTGACCTTGAATGTCTTCAGGGATAGGGCTTCCACCATCTCCCTGGGCAATCTGTGCTGGTGTCTCACCACCCTCAGAGTGAAGAGTCTCATCTGAACCTGCCCTGCTCCAGTTTAAACCATCACCTCTTGTCCTATTGCTTCATGCCCTTACAAACAGTCCTCCCCAGCTTTCCTGTAGGTCCCTCCAGGTACTATAAGAGGCTATAACATCTCCCCTGAGCCTTCTCTTCTCCAGAATGAACAAGTCCTATTGTCTCATCCTACCTTCATAGGAGAGGTGCTCCAGCCCTCAGATCATTCATGTGGCCTCCTCTGGACCCACTCCAAGAGGTCCATGTCCTTCTAGCATTGAGGGCTCCAGAGCTGGATGCAGCACTGAAGGAGGGGTCTCACCAGAGCAGAGCAAAGGGGGAGAATCACCTCTCTTGATCTGATGGCCACATTTTTTTTGATGTAACCCAGGATGTGATTGGTCATGTGGGTTTTATGAAAAGTTATTATCACTTAACCTTGGAAACCACACCTTACCCCTTTATCCAGTGCAGGTAAGTAGGGGATTCATTGTACCTTCCTGTGAGCAAGCTAAAGGTTAAACCTCCAGTCTATCTATCTGTGGCAAGACCTCGAGTGAACTTGGTGTTCATTTCAATCCCACTGTGAAACATTCTTTTCAGGATCTTCATTTACAAACCCAAAAAACATAATCCTTTTTCCACTTGAACCAGATCTGGGGTTTTTTTTTTTCCCAGTTTCTTATTTTCCCACAAAATAGAAACACAACTTTTGACCTGCTCTAGTTACAATACCTCCTACTCACACCCTTTTATTCCCCTCCCCCATCATTTTCAAATGTGACCACTTCAACTACTTCCTTTTTAACTCCTGCTGTGGAAATCTTCAGCTAAGGCAGCTTCCCTTTTTTAAATACCTTGTTGCAATCTCTCCACTACAAGAACATTAGAAGTGTCACTACCTCCTTTCAGTTCCCTTCCATTCCTGTTCCTTGTTCCTGTAATAGCTTGAATGCTACTGAATGCTGAGAATACTTCCTTATTCACAGTTTCTGGCACCAATGTGTTCTGATAAATAGAAACCTTATTATTGCAGCAGCTGAAGAGTCAAGGAAGTTTTAACTGATTCAGTGACTTGGTTAGAGAACAACTTTCTTCCAGGAGACACCAGGAACTGTGCAGGACCATGAATTCAGTGTTGGTTTGTCCATCTCAGAAAGAAAACTTGTACATCACTAGGAAGCTTCAGGCTGCACAGACTTTGTGTCACTTTTCTGCTGGCATACAGAACAGCACTGAACCAAAACCAAAAAGGCTCAGATTCCTGGCCACATGTAGGTCTTCACTGTGTTTGCAGATGAGCCCATGAGCTGCACAGGATCTAATTTTTCTTCTCCATCTCTTCTCAACTCATCATAGTATCATAGAATCCTTGAATCTCCTGAGTTGGAAGGGACCCATAAGGACCATCAAGTCCAACTCCTGGCTCCACACAGGGCCAGGCAAGTCAGAGCATGAGACTGAGGGCATCATCCAGATGCTTCTTGACCTCAGCCAAGCTCAGTGCAGTGACCACTTCCCTGGGGAACCTGTTCCAGTGCTCGACCTCCCTCTCAGTACAGAACCACTTCCTATCATCCAGCCTAAACCCTGGCACAGCTTCATGCCATTCATGGGTTCTAATGCCATTTGTGGGTTCTAATGCCATTCATGGGTTCTAATGCCATTCCCTCAGGTTCTTCTCCTCTAGGTAATCAATTTCTAAAGAAATCCAACTTCACACAAGGTTGAATAAAATTTTCATTCTTTCTTTCTAAAAATAGAGCAATTCCTTTAAGTTTATCCAGCAAAAACCTGTCTGTGACTCCCCCAGCTTTCAATTCCAGCATCAACAGTATAGGAGAAAGGACATCTGTTCACAAGAGGAAGAACAAAAGTTGTTGATGAAGCAAATACTAGATTATTGTGGAAAAAAAAACCCAAGGCATGGTGCAGAGACTGAAATAGACTGTGCTGAGCACATCCTGCCAGGAAGGGAAAAAAATGGACAGTGTACCAGATCTAATTCTGCAGGGAATTAGCTCTGCATGCTTAGCTCTCACTGGAGATAATGGGAATCACAGAATTGTAGGGGTGGAAGGGACCTCTAATGTTATCAGGTCCAACCCCCAGTGTAGATGTAGGTTAGCATCTTGTGTACATGGCCCTAACACAACTCTCTGTTGACAACAACTCAGCTAATCCCTGTCATCTTGATTCAGCAGCTGTATGTGCTGTCCAGATGGTGTCTCTTTCAAGATGTTATTCTGGAGCAGTGATCAGTCCACTAAACTCCAATTTGATATCTGTGAAAATCAGAACAAAATCAAAATAATTAAAGAAAATAGTGTGGAAATTAGAATGTAACCAAATTAGAAGGAAAAAAAATTGAATGGACTGAAAATAAAGCCTTTAGAAAAACATTTTGACCAGAAGGTTCTGCTACTGGGGCCCCATTCAAAGACTATGTCATTCTTGGGAAAATTCACGTTCTTGAAGGTATGTCATTTAATTATAGTAAAAAACAATGGAGCACATTACTTTGGACTTCTTAGACCTTGTCTGGACTTTTCTGGACTTGAATGCATCTTTGTCTTCATTTCACTAGCACTTGCAAAGTTATTTAGGAACTTTTTGCTGTGTTTGCAACTTGCTTTAGGTTGAAATGACCCTTGTCTAACTTGTCCTGAGCAGAGTGGGAAAATGGCCCATTTGTCAAGTGTTCATTACATACCATGTGGTTTGGGAGGGTTTCTTTAGTAAATCATCTATTTTCAAGGTGGGTTTTAACCTGAAATTTGCTTTAGGTTTCTGCATCTGTGGGGTTTTACTTTAAAAGAGAGTGTTCCACATACATGGAAGAATAAATGAATTTTAGCAAATTTTTTTTGGTAAACAAATTTGTGGGCAACCAGAAAAAAAAAAAAGAGTCATCACTACCACTTCTTGAAATACACAGAAGGCAACCTGTAGAGGATGGAGGGGAAGAAACCCATACAGTCAACATTGCCCTTTCCTAGTAAAGACCTCAACATGCTCATAGCTTGGTGTAATGGCACATGGAAAGGGTGAATGCATGGCCAGAAAAAGGGATAAATAGTAAGAGATTTGTATATAGTGATGCATTTGCACTGTTAATAGGAACTAACAACAATCAGACATTTTTGACTGTGTTAGAATAATTCTAACTGAGCATTAAATAACTGGTTTTATAAGACTTTTAAAACTCTGACCAGAATAGCAATAACAATAACCTTTCTTTGATAGCCATGCTTTTTTTTGGCAGTCCATGGCAAAATTCTGCCCATAGCAAAAGTGCACTAGGACACCAGGACGAGCAGGAGAGCACCTAACAAAGTCTGGATGGAGCTAATTAAGCTCAAGCTCTGCAGAAGGTCTGGGTGGGTGAGAAGACAGGAGGTTATCAAAGACATCCAAGAAACTCCAATCGAGCTCTTGTTCTTCAGTGGCCTGTCTCCACTGTCTTTAGAAAGATTAGGAAACACTTCTGGAATGAATTTTGCTTCGTGCTCTGTTTCTACAGCTTATTTTTAAAATAAACCTACAATTAATGCATTTGGTGCAACAGGGGAGGAGTTATTTAGAAAATTAGAAATAAAAGAAGCCCTCTGGGTGGATTTAGCTCACTAGTGAACATGGAAAAAGGACCTTTCACTTCTGTGATGCCAAAATGATGAGACAAAGATTTTCTTCTTTTTATTCTCTCAATTATTTGCCTCCAAGGTGTTGAGGTGCATTTCTAAAGGAGGATTTTGCTACAGCAATCCCAATGGTTTGGGATTGGTTTGGGGCTTGTTATGAAGGATAAAATACAATGGATAACCTTCTCAGACATGGCAAAGTGTTGCATTATCACAGTTGGTCTGAGGACATTCTTTATGAGCCCAGAATGTGCTTGACACTGTGCAAGGCATATCTGCCTTATTACAGTTAACAGATCACAGTTCAGCTCCAGCAGTTGACCTGACTTTCAGGTCAAATCATCCGAGGTCAGGTTCTATAATGGCCTGAATTTGACATTAAACAAAACAAAACAAGATGCTGAGGATGTTTGTCTTGACGTCTGAGAATAGCAAAGTGTTTCTCACCTTGATGTGTCTTTGAGAAAGAGGTTTGAAACAGGTATAAATCCTGTAGAGGCTTTAAGCAAGGAGGACTGTGTTCTTAGGAGACATGGAAAGCAAGGTTAGTGGGATATATGGAGCAAGGAGGTTCAAGCTGACCTTGTGTCCTCAGTCCCAACCACCTCTATTCCACGTTCCAAGTGCTCCCCTCCCCTTGATTTGCAGTTATTGCATTCAGCCATACATTAGCTCACACCCAGGACCACTGATCCCCATATCAAAGCTAAAGGAAGCAGGAGGCAATTGTCCTTCCTCAGTAAATCTGCTGCCCTCCTCCAAAGGGACCTGGAGCCAAGCCACGTGCAAGTGGCTCACCCTTCCCATGGGCTGTGAGGATCCTACTTCCTGCCTCAGGGTGCAAGTGGATGAAACAGAGATCTTTGTAAACTCCCAAGGAAATAGAAAAACACTCTATTTTTAAAAGCTTTTAAGCAGAAATGTCCTCCACTCCTCCTCAATGGAGTACCCTTAAACTTCTGGGACTTTTCTCCCTTGTCTGTGCCATCAGAGTAGGAGCATGGAGGATTTCAGTTCTGCATGATTAATTTCTGTTTAAAGAGAAAAGAGAAAAAAAACCAAAGCCCTGGGGTTTTAGTCTGTACCATACTCATGGTAGGAGTTTGTTGACTGTTAACTGCTTCTGGCCTTTGGGACTATTAGCTAATAACAGATCACCCATTCATTCTTTCCTGATAAGGCGACTGTGCTCTTTCTTTTTCCTCCTCCTCAGCAGGGAAGGGGATGCTGTGGGCCATAAACTCCTGAGCATTTCACAATCACCTTGGGATTTGAAAACTGCTTGTCATAATATTGTAACAGCTTTGCAACTGCAGCAGGCTTGGCTGTAGACACAACGCTTCAGATGCTGGCCAGACAGCAACACAGACTTCATCATATAGGTCAAGCAACTTGTTGATGTAGCACCTGAACTTGCAATCTGCAGATACTGCTCATTGCCTTTAGGGCATATTATAAGATGATAGGAAGGAGGATAGTTTGTAGCAGGAGCTGAAAAAAAAAGTCTTGCCATGGTTGGAGGAAAGAGCAAACTTAAAGAAATCTTGCAAATTACATATAGCAGTGGGAGGATTATTTTGCAACCCCTAGGATCAGGGCTGGGGTGATTCTCAGTGAAAGCAGGAGTCATGTCCCTAAACATTTTGTTGAACTCTATCCTTCAAGTCATCACAAGTAAATTTGGCATTTCATTTCAGACACAAGACCTGTGGTATATGATCAGGGTACATGACCTACCTAAGTGGTAGCTCAGGTGCTCAATGCAGCTGAGGACTTGCACACTCATAAACTATCATGGGCTGACAAGTCATGGTGAGGCTCATGGTGGTGCTACTGATTGTAGTAACCACTTAGGCATGTTCCCTCAACCACCTCCCAGGATGCCAGATGATGCAAATAGACTTCCTTTTAGCACAGGTTATGCTGGCTTGTGTTGGTCTGCATTTGGCTCAGGCCAAAGGGACACCAACCATACTCCATTTGGCTGATGTGTGATAAAGGACCACTCTAAGGTCAACTGACCATGTTATCTAACGGTTAAAGTACCCTCCCACATCACTTACTTCAAAGAAGATGCAACATCCCTTGCATGTTCATATCTCTGGAGAGATTCCAGACCCATCTGGATGCCTGTCTGTGCAATATGAGCTGGGGAGCTGCTTTGGCAGGGGGGTTGGACCCGATGATCTCTGGAGGTCTCTTCCAACCCCTGTGATTCTGTGATTTGCACAGCTCTGTCATGATGTCCCTCAGAAAAACCCACCCCTTAACTGCCTAGAAATGCAGTTTAAGCACAGGGGCAGGAAGAATTATGTCTTTCCTTAAAACATGGATCATTTCACTCCAAATTACATTTTGCCCTTAGTGCAAGCTCCTACATATATTTTCAAGTGACCTCATCAGTGAAGGTCCCTGGTCACCCAGACCAAGACATGCATATATTTGAACGCTCCTGCCTTTGAACTCAATGAACCAGCTTGGATGGAAAATCAGTTTCTTCTTATCAGCATTCAGGCTTTGACCTCCACTGCGTTATCCTCAACCCTTGTTGTTGCACAGGAGTTGCAGGTGATACAGGAGTGGGGTGAGGAGGGACAAGGGTTACTACAATAAAGTCACATGCTAACTCTGCTGAGTTCATCTCTACTTTGCTGCTGGCTTTCTCATAAAATGAACAAAACAAATCTTAAAGGAGAATTGTGTTTGAGGTCTAAACTAAGCCTGTAGTTTGGTACATATCACCCTTTCTAGTGGCTACCTCTGGTCTCTGCTTTTGTCTCTCTTCAACAAGCATGTCTGAGTTTGCAAAACCAACATTTTCTCAAGTTTCTTTTGGACTTGTCCACATAGAGCAGCAGATTGGAGTCTCCTATTCAACACATACCCCTGCAACACAACTCTGGGGACTGAAATATGGGTTCAGTGTCACCTGAGATCCCTTTAAATTTCAGCATGAGGAAATAAGCCCTGATAAGAACAAATTTACATTCATACAAAGGGAAAAAAAAAGTCCTATTAAGGCATCTGTAGACCTTCTGTGTAATTTTACAGAAGACTGGAAATCACAATCATTTTAACTTTCCTTTTTAATGTCCTTATGCAAAAAGCCTGGTGTGACTTTGTAAATATGCATCCCATACCATGGTTTGTTGACCCAGAGATATTACCACTGTGTGTTAGCTTGAGCTTTTAATTTTTTTCCCTGAAACTTATCAAATCCTGTTTCCTAGAAAATGAGGTCAGAATGGACCCTCAGATAATGCCATGGTCATTACCAAATGAAGCCAAAATCTGTTAAGCCCTTCCCACCAGATCTGTCTACCTGTCCTTAAAAACATCTAGTGAGAGGAGCCATGTGCTCTTCTCAAGGTGACCAGTTTTGGGGTGTTATTTATCTGGTAGAATGTTTTCCTGTTCTTTACTTCAGCTGAACTCCACCGTCCTTTGTTCATGTTGAGAAATACAGTGATGGGACCATTCCAAACGCATCATTTAAATATTTGCATGGTCTCCTGATGCCAGACAAAATGATAGTCATAAAAACCTTGCTCAGGCCAAAAGTGCACAGAAGTATTTTGATAGGAAAGACATCCCAGTGATAATATATTTATTACAAAATAACCAACCCTCAAATACTACACCTTGGAGATCTAGAATAAAAGTTGAAGTATAATCTGTTAATATATAGCATGTTATATCATACCACCTAAACAACTTTAAGTCTGTTTTATATGAGCAGTAACCATTTATTTATGTTTAAGGTGTGTTTCCAGATAAGATAAAACTGGCTTAGAAATACCCTTCTCTTCTCTCTTCTCTTCTCTTCTCTTCTCTTCTCTTCTCTTCTCTTCTCTTCTCTTCTCTTCTCTTCTCTTCTCTTCTCTTCTCTTCTCTTCTCTTCTCTTCTCTTCTCTTCTCTTCTCTTCTCTTCTCTTCTCTTCTCTTCTCTTCTCTTCTCTTCTCTTCTCTTCTCTTCTCTTCTCTTCTCTTCTCTTCTCTTCTCTTCTCTTCTCTTCTCTTCTCTTCTCTTCTCTTCTCTTCTCTTCCCTTCCCTTCCCTTCCCTTCCCTTCCCTTCCCTTCCCTTCCCTTCCCTTCCCTTCCCTTCCCTTCCCTTCCCTTCCCTTCCCTTCCCTTCCCTTCCCTTCCCTTCCCTTCCCTTCCCTTCCCTTCCCTTCCCTTCCCTTCCCTTCCCTTCCCTTCCCTTCCCTTCCCTTCCCTTCCCTTCCCTTCCCTTCCCTTCCCTTCCCTTCCCTTCCCTTCCCTTCCCTTCCCTTCCCTTCCCTTCCCTTCCCTTCCCTTCCCTTCCCTTCCCTTCCCTTCCCTCCTCTCCTCTCCTCTCCTCTCCTCTCCTCTCCTCTCCTCTCCTCTCCTCTCCTCTCCTCTCCTCTCTCTCCTCTCCTCTCCTCTCCTCTGTCCTTTTTTCAAAACAAGGGTGTGCATTATCAGCATAACCCTGAAAAAAGAAAGGCTTTGGTTTTCAGCAGTTTTCCCATTTTTCTGGAGGGTCCTTCCCCACTAACACTATAAACTTATAGAAACTTTCAACTCAAGTGAGCCTGGGAATCTCAGTAATAAAGTTCTTAGAAAATTCATGAAAATCAGTAGCTGAATAGAGGAAAAGGTTACAAGTCAATGTCCAAAACTAGATGGGCAAGTTGAATTCACTCATTATGCATAGATTTAGTAGCAACCACCTAGTCGATCAGGATGTAGGTATTGCTTTGCCAACTCCTTCAGACACACTATTCAACATGGAAATAACCTGGATAACCCACCACAGACTGGCTGTTTTCCTGATGGAAGTGTCATAGGAGATTTGAAGGAGTACCAGTGAAGGGCCAGAAATCCTTAAGATGCAGTTTTGCTATATTCCTTGGAATGTCTTTTATACCAAGGAAGAAAATGGGATGTTAACAATCACTTTATATCCCCAACCTCTAGTCATCACAAAGGTACACATCAAAGAATTAGAATCTCTGACAATGAAGAAAGAAGTCAACACTTCTGAAGGGCAAGTTTGCCCTTGCTAAAAGAAGTGTGGCCAAGTGTGTGCTTGGGAAAAATCACAGAATCACAGGGGTTGTAAGAGACCTACAGAGATCTTCAAGGTCGAGATGCCCTGCCCAAGCAGCTCCCCAGCTCATATTGCACAGCTCGGTGTCCAGACGGGTCTTGAATATTTCCAGAGAAGGAGACTCCACACCCCCTGGGCAGCCTGTCCCAGGGCTCCCTCACCCTCACCAGCAAGAAGTTCTTCCCCACATTGGGGGGAACTCCCTGGGCTCCAACTTGAGCCCATCGCCCCTTGTCCTGTCCCCACAGACACTGAGCAGAGGCTGCCCATGGCCCCCTGGCTCCCACCCTTCAGCTCTTGAGAACCAGTGATCAGATCCCTTCTCAGGCTCTTCTCTCCAGGCTGAACAGCCCCAGCTCCCTCAGCCTTTCCTCATAGGAGAGATGTTCCAGGCCCTTCAGCATCTCTGTCCCTCCTCTGGACTCTCTCCAGGAGATCCCTGGCTGGTTGATCCCAGGGAGCCCAGACCTGGACACAACACTCCAGCTGGGGCCTGAGCAGGGCAGAGCAGAGGGGGAGGATCCCCTCCTGTCACCTGCTGCCCACACTCCTCCTGATGCCCCCAGGATCCCATTGTCTCTCTCAGCCCCAGGACACACTGCTGGCTCATGGCCACCCTGTCACCCACCAGCACCCCCAGGTCCTTCTCCACAGAGCTCCTCTCCAGCAGGTCATCCCCCAGCCTGTACTGATACAAGCATCTACTAGATGCTTACCTCACCAGCCACTGAAGTTAGATACATCATTTGCTCAAGGCCTATAAAAATTCTATAGAAGAGGACATAGTGGAGAAAAAACAATCCCCAGCCTAGCCCCTCCCTCACTCTTCACTGCCTTATGTTTACCTTCCAACTAAGCTATGCTGACTTTTCCTTTCTCCCTGCCTCCTACCAACTGATGATATAGTTAAATTCAGCATATAATGCTCTCACTGTTTCGGCCTCTCAACTAACAGAAGAATGGATGGTCCTTTTTTGGTGACTTGATGCTCACATTGAGGAGGATGGGATAACCAGGCATACAATCACCCACACAGAAAAAGTATTCTTCACTGTAACATAGCTTTTTTGATTGCTTTTTGGTTAAAGTTTTCCACTGAGCTCTATGCAAATATTTGCACTTCTGGGGGCAACACAAGAACTAACCTTCTCCACAGATTGCAGAGCAATTAGACCATTGGCACAGACATGAGTATTTTGTTGGCCAACACTCCCCATCCTATTGAAGCCTAAATTACACCCCTGCTAAATAAGTGCTCTCACCCTCCCTCTATCCATCTGCCTGCTCATTCATGACATCCCATGTTGCATTTTAATAAGCAATGCCACAGCCATTCTTGTGAGCACCATGTAGGCTGCTTCAAGAACCCTCTGGGGTTAAAACTAACCCAAGGAATATTTAGTTTTATTCTGGAACAGCCTTCCATCCTGGGTTGACTGCCTGCATGAATCTGATGGGCTTGGAGGGGACCAAGAGTTTAGAATTAAATACTGAATGCTTAACATATAAGGACTTAATTTTAATTAAGAGGAAAGTCCTCCTGAGGTGTCTATCAAGGTACTAATAATTCAGTTGTAATAGGCTGTCTACAGTGCTTGAATGGGCACTTTGGCTGTCCAACAGTCTCCATGGAGTCAGTGACAGATAAAAAGGGACTGTACTGGGGTAAGAACTCACTCTAAGGCAAACTTACACTTTCCTTTTGCTGTGGACCTTCTGAGGTCACTGAGGAAGCATCAGTCCAAGCGTGAAAGTCCCACCTTAAGATAGGTGGCTGGGCTAGGTGAAACAAAGCACCTGGAGCTGCTAATTGCTCTTTGATGTGGGGAAAAGGGAATCCAGATTGCTGACTTAAACTTGACACTCTGCTTGCATAGGAATCAATTAATTGGCAACCTTATTCTAAGTCATCAGCAAGGATTCAAGGGGTTTGGGATCAATTCCCAGCTCTATGTCAGTCTGCTTTTACAACCCCATCAAGTCACTTCATTTCTCCATGATTCTGCTCACCATCTGTGAGCAAGACATTTTTTGCCTTACTCATCTAAATTCTTGGAGTAGGAGCCATAAATCCTACCATAACTACAGTGTTGAGCCAAACACATTGTTCTTGGAGAGGTGTTGTTGTAACACACTTCTCAGCTTTGTCAGAGCTTTTCTCCAGCCTTTGTGAGTTCACCAACCTGAAGAACAGAGTGTCAACAGCCAACCTGGTCATATCATGCACGTCCTTCCCATCCTCCAGTGTTGTTGTTGTCTATGGTGATTTCAAGAAAGCAACATAAAAATATTCTGACAGGCATCAGGAACATGAGGCAGCAGAGGCTCTTGCAGCTCAGAGGGGCAATGGGATCCTGGGCTCCATCAGCAGAGGGGGGGCAGCAGGGGCAGGGAGGGGATTGTCCCTCTCTGCTCTGCCCTCCCCAGCTGGAGTCCTGTGTCCAGAGCTGGGGCCCAACACAAGGAAGATGTGGGGCTGTTGGAGAGGGGTCAGAGGAGCCCCGGGGATGCTCAGAGGGCTGGAGCAGCTCCCCTAGGGAGAGAGGCTGAGGGAGCTGGGCTGGGTCAGCCTGGAGAAGAGAAGGCTGTGGGGGGACCTCACTGCAGCCTCCCCGTCCCTGAAGGGAGCAGAGAAACAGGAGGGGAATCAACTTCTTAAGAGGATTGGCAATGGCAGGACAAGGGTAATGGATTGAAGCTAAAGGAAGGAAGGTTTACATTGAATATTAGGGGGAAGTTTTTTCCAGAGACATTGGTGAGATGTTGGAAGGGGCTGTCCAGAGAGGTGGGGGATGTCCCATCCCTGGAGGTGTTCAAGGCCAGTTTGGCTGGGGCCCTGGGCAATCTTGTGTAGCTCCAGGCCTGGAGGTTGGTGGCCCTGCCTGTGACAAGGGGTTGGAACTCTATTATCTTTGGGGTCTCTTCCAACCCATATCATTCTACGATTCTATGATTCTATGAAGATTGGATATCATCTTGAAAGCTGCTTCTTCCCTTTTTCCCCATAACCTTTTCCCCTTCAATCTTCTTACCAGGGAAACCTTTTACAGTTAGTTTTTCTCAAGAGTCTTCCGGTAACATGTGGTCATAACTTCTGTCCTAACAGAGTTCTGGTGAACTCCAGTTACTGAAATCAACATTGCAGAAGTTGGTAACCACTAAAAAAAAACCAACAAAAAACCCTAAAAACATGTTTAAGCAAATTTCACTATAGGATTGGGATTTTGGGCTTCTCTAGTGTTCTTTTAGAACATGATGCTAAATTAGGCTCTGTCCACTCAGACTCAGCAGACCACAATGCAGTGGCATAATTACAGCTTCCACATCCTTCAAAATAAATAAATTTTATTTAACCTCAGGACAGACGTAGGGAAACAGTTTCTGCTTTAACCAAAGAGAAAGAATAAGAAAAGCTCTTCTGTGAACAGCAGAACTTGTAAACTTTTTGTTTCCTGCAGCTCCCTCCTATAGTTTCTTTGGGGACTGATTTCATGTTGCAGTTTCTCTCTTGGGGGTGGCCCTAATCTGGGATTTTTCCCTCTCCACTCAGCAAAGCATTTTCCACAAATCTTTCAGTAGCTTTATATTCACAGGACTTTTCATCCATCTGTTAAACTTATTTAAAACTGACCAAAAGGTTTAAAAGTTATTGGGGAAGGGACTGGGAGACCTGACAACCAGATATACAGACAGGAGCAAATAGATATGGAATAAAATTAAATAAACATAATGCCATAAAATAACTGTGATGCACTTGATTGTTTGGATGGGGAAGGTGAGAACTAAATGACTGACACACATTTTTCTTGCATTCCTGAATGCTCTAAGGAATTTTCCCTTATGTTTTTTAGCCTGTCCTTCCCATTTACCAGTCCTTGAGTCATCTTTTTGATCCATCAGCAAAGCAACAGCCATAGGATCCTCTCACCAGTGTCTGAAGGTCTCTCCCACCCTTGGGTTTCACTTATGGTACCTGTTTTGTCACAGGTATAAAGAGATATAAACCACGACTGGAGCTGCACAACGTCCAAGACTACTTGTTGCCTTTTGATGAGATAGGGAAATACAATACCCACTGCTAGATAGAAAACCAGAGATGTTAGGGTTTGAATCACCTCATTTAGCTGTCTAGAAATTGTGTATCTACTCTAAAGCAGTCATCCAGGCTCCCTCTAGAGTTCACGAAGAGAGATGGGGTTCTCTAAAGAGCAGCTCAGCTGGGAATAAAGTAGGTTTCTAAGGTGAATCAGTCTCTGGTACAATAACTATGTGACTATATTAGACTAGATGCCAGTCTTTAAATGTGTAAATTTAAATTAATTAAATCCCATTTACTGCAAGAGAAGGTCTACAGCCCTATAAGCATGGATATCAGAGATATTATGAAACCTAAGGTCAAGAGGGCAATGGCCTGGTTAATCCATTGTCCAAGGTCATTGGACCAGTACCTTATTCAGTTAAGGGAAGAGAAATGGTTAGTACAAGTACTTTTGGCATCCATGTAGCCAGTTCAAATATGAGACTCAGTGATTAATCTGGAGCAGATTCAGGCCAGAGCCTTAATCACAAAGCTGTCCATTCCTAGGAATTAGAAGTCATGGTAATTCTTCTAAAGTTGTACAGTGGATTAGTTTATTTATTTAAAGAATGGGTTAAGAGTGACATCAGGATAACATTCATGCTTTATTCAACCCTGCCAGTGTATTTTCTGTCACAATAACAAGTCACTTATGGGACACGATCACAGATGTTCCTCTCAGGTAGGCTATAGAGAGGTGTCATGTTAAGTATGCAGGAACCACACTCCATACAGAGTCTCCAGCACTAAAAACCCTCCTTGGATGAGAAAAAAAATCGGTGCAAATTGCTAAAAATCTGCCTGTGATTACCTTTGTGAGGGTAGTCCACACACATGCACAAGTGCACCCAGGGAGGCAGCCCCCAAAGTGTCCTAGGAAGGAAAACAACCTGAATAACCCTTCAGATTCACTCAGTAAGTTGGTGGCAAATCTCTGCAGTCTCTGACCATAACCCATTCCAATCCAAAAGAGTTTTTCTTTACCATTTCATACAGATTCACTCTAATTTCAGGAAAAAATATTATATAATGCACAAGGAAATATATGCACCTCTGTATTCAATTAGAACTCAAACTTTTGCTCTCACTGTGTCTAATAGAGCTAATTTGGGACTGGTTCCCTTTGGATGGACAGAGACCATCGTTTTTCATTGCAGCCTGAACCTACTTAGGGTCAAGTTGTACTCACCCAGTGACAGAACTGCTCTTTAGCTCACACAGCACTTTCCCTCCCCACCCCTCACCCACTCCTGCTGTCTCATCTCATACCCAGAAAAGTTTATAGTCTAGCTTGAGATGTTCTGCTTGACAACCACAGTTCCTGTACTCACCAGCTCAAGCAAGTCTTTGGGGGCTGCCTCCTTGGATGCACTTGTGAGTGCCAGTGGACTCTACCCTCACAAAGGCAATGAAATGTAGATTTTTAGCAACCAGCACAGATTTTTCAGCAACCAGCACTTGGGCAACTGGCTCAGTGAATTGCTAGACACTGATTCACCTCTTCTGGACATGGATTAGTTCCAACCAGTTGAATATCTCCAGGCAAAGCTCAGTTAAAAATTGCTGACATCTTACAGAAATGCTGGACCAACTTTCTATTTCAAGACTCTTCTGGACATGTAGCATGTCCCCCACTGCCTGCCTTCTGGTTTGTTCAAGGCTGTTTATCCTCTTCTGAAATCATAAATTCCTTCCTTTATTAGCTCACTAGAAACTCTCTTGGAGTTAACAAGTATGCAGTGTCTTCAGCTGGAGTCTGAGTAGCAGCAGGGGATGTGCATTAAAAATGGGATTGATTACACCTCACTACAGCTATTGGGTTCTCTAGCTGAAGCTAATCCTCTATGCTCCATCTAGAGTCATTAGAGAAAGACAACCACCACCTTCCTTCTCACCCAAAGATAAAATATCTGAAATATCCTAATGAAGTCTCTTTAAATGGCTGAAAGGAAGGAGATGAGTATTGGAGATGAGAATGATCATGTTGGACAATCCTTGTGTTACTTACTATACTCCAGGAAGTCTTTTACCTCTCAGCTAAAACTGTGATCCCTTCTAAAAGTCAGGCATGCAGCAACCAGCTCTCCCTTTTCTCTTGGACATATTCCCTCCACCCTCATTTCTGACATGGTGATTTTGGGTTTTTCTCCCTCCTCCCCACTCCCTGCTGATAACACTGGGAATAAACAAGGTTCTCTTTGTCTTTGCTATCTTCTTGCCACTGCACATGGATGAGTGTATACAAACACACGTTCACACGTGAACAAAGTCCAGGCATTTGTAATCCAGATACGATTCACTTTATCACAGTACTTGGCAAAGGAGGAGGGGAAGAGGAGAAATCCCCCAAGAACTACGTTCTGCTTGGTTCCAGTCCCCAGAATCAACACAAAACATCTCCATTTGAAACTTTCCACTGAAAAAAACCCATCAGATGTGATGAATAAACAAAGAAAGAAATGCGACTGCACAGCACATGGGGCAATGACATTGCTCTTGCACAAGGAGATATTTTGACATTTGTTTTCCTCTCAAACTGGAACAGAGTCAAAATATTTAAACTTTCCTG
>NW_028168509.1:0-120000 GCF_964237585.1 Gallinula chloropus | reverse complement strand
TAACCCTAACCCTAACCATAACCCTGTTAGGGGTTGCTGGACGTTGGGCATGTTGGCCGGAGAGTGCTTCTCGGGCCTCGAACTGCAACCTTGCAGGCACTTCCCATGTTCCCGGCCCAACGAAAGCCCCCAGACCCAAATGGAGAGGGGCTGCTTGCAAGCCCCCGGGGACCCTCCAGGCCAGCTAGGTCTTTGGGTCCTGGCTCCTTCGGTTTGGGAGCTGTTGCTGCAGTTGGGCATGTTGACCGGAGAGTGCTTCTCGGGCCGCGAACTGCAACCTTGCAGGTACCTCCCAGGTTCCATGCCCAACGAAAGCCCCCAGACCCAAATGGAGAGGGGCTGTTTGGGGGCCCCCTGGGGACACTTCAGGCCAGCTAGGTCTTTGGGTCCTGGCTCCTTCGGTTTGGGAGCTGTTGCTGGACGTTGGGCATGTTGGCCAGAGAGTGCTTCTCGGGCTGCGAACTGCAACCTTGCAGGTACCTCCCAGGTCCCCGGCCCAACGAAAGCCCCCAGACCCAAATGGAGAGGGGCTGCTTGGGGGCCCCCTGGGGGCCCTTCAGGCCAGCTAGGTCTTTGGGTCCTGGCTCCTTCGGTTTGGGAGCTGTTGCTGCAGTTGGGCATGTTGGCCGGAGAGTGCTTCTCGGGCCGCGAACTGCAACCTTGCAGGAATCTCCCAGGTTCCCGGCCCAACGAAAGCCCCCAGACCCAAATGGAGAGGGGCTGTTTGGGGGGCCCCTGGGGCCCCTTCAGGCCAGCTAGGTCTTTGGGTCCTGGCTCCTTCGGTTTGGGAGCTGTTGCTGGACGTTGGGCATGTTGGCCGGAGAGTGCTTCTCGGGTCGTGAACTGCAACCTTGCAGGTAGCTCCCAGGTCCCAGGCCCAACGAAAGCCCCCAGACCCAAATGGAGAGGGGCTGTTTGGGGGCCCCCTGGGGACTCTTCAGGCCAGCTAGGTCTTTGGGTCCTGGCTCCTTGGGTTTGGGAGCTGTTGCTGGACGTTGGGCATGATGGCCGGAGAGTGCTTCTCGGGCCGCGAACTGCACCCTTGCAGGCACCTCCCAGTTTCCCGGCCCAACGAAAGCCCCCAGACCCAAATGGAGAGGGGCTGCTTGCGGGCCCCCTGGGGACACTCCAGGCCAGCTAGGTCTTTGGGTCCTGACTCCTTCGGTTTGGGAGCTGTTGCTGCAGTTGGGGATGTTGGCCAGAGAGTGCTTCTCGGGCTGCGAACTGCAACCTTGCAGGTACCTCCCATATGTCCCCGGCCCAACGAAAGCCCCCAGACCCAAATTGAGAGGGGCTGCTTGGGGGCCCCCTGGGGGCCCTTCAGGCCAGCTAGGTCTTTGGGTCCTGGCTCCTTCGGTTTGGGAGCTGTTGCTGGACGTTGGGCATGTTGGCCGGAGAGTGCTTCTCGGGCCGCGAACTGCAACCTTGCAGGTAGCTCCCAGGGTCCCGGCCCAACGAAAGCCCCCAGACCCAAATGGAGAGGGGCTGCTTGGGGGCCCCCTGGGGCCCCTTCAGGCCAGCTAGGTCTTTGGGTCCTGGCTCCTTCGGTTTGGGAGCTGTTGCTGGACGTTGGGCATGTTGGCCGGAGAGTGCTTCTCGGGCTTGGAACTGCAACCTTGCAGGTACCTCACAGGTCCCCGGCCCAACGAAAGCCGCCAGACCCAAATGGAGAGGGGCTGTTTGGGGGCCCCCTGGGGTCCCTTCAGGCCAGCTAGGTCTTTGGGTCCTGGCTCCTTCGGTTTGGGAGCTGTTGCTGGACGTTGGGCATGTTGGCCGGAGAGTGGTTCTCGGGCCCTGAACTGCAACCTTGCAGGTACCTCCCATGTCCCCGGCCCAACGAAAGCCCCCAGACCCAAATGGAGAGGGGCTGCTTGCGGGCCCCCGGGACCCTCCAGGCCAGCTATTTCTTTGGGTCCTGGCTCCTTCGGTTTGGGAGCTGTTGCTGGACGTTGGGCATGTTGGCCGGAGAGTGCTTCTCGGGCTGCGAACTGCAACCTTGCAGGTACCTCCCAGGTTCCATGCCCAACGAAAGCCCCCAGACCCAAATGGAGAGGGGCTGTTTGGGGGCCCCCTGGGGACACTTCAGGCCAGCTAGGTCTTTGGGTCCTGGCTCCTTCGGTTTGGGAGCTGTTGCTGGACATTGGGCATGTTGGCCGGAGAGTGCTTCTCGGGCTGCGAACTGCAACCTTGCAGGTACCTCCCATGTCCCCGGCCCAACGAAAGCCGCCAGACCCAAATGGAGAGGGGCTGCTTGGGGGCCCCCTGGGGGCCCTTCAGGCCAGCTAGGTCTTTGGGTCCTGGCTCCTTCGGTTTGGGAGCTGTTGCTGCAGTTGGGCATGTTGGCCGGAGAGTGCTTCTCAGGCCGCGAACTGCAACCTTGCAGGTACCTCCCAGTATCCATGCCCAACGAAAGCCCCCAGACCCAAATTGAGAGGGGCTGTTTGGGGGCACCCTGGGGGCCCTTCAGGCCAGCTAGGTCTTTGGGTCCTGGCTCCTTCGGTTTGGGAGCTGTTGCTGGACGTTGGGCCTGTTGACCGGAGAGTGCTTTTCGGACTGCGAACTGCAACCTTGCAGGTACCTCCCAGGTCCCCGGCCCAACGAAAGCCCCCAGACCCAAATTGAGATGTTCTGCTTGGGGGCCCCCTGGGGGCCCTTCAGGCCAGCTAGGTCTTTGGGTCCTGGCTCCTTCGGTTTGGGAGCTGTTGCTGCAGTTGGGCATGTTGACCGGAGAGTGCTTCTCGGGCCGCGAACTGCAACCTTGCAGGTACCTCCCAGGTTCCCGGCCCAACAAAAGCCCCCAGACCCAAATGGAGAGGGGCTGTTTGGGGGCCCCCTGGGGCCCCTTCAGGCCAGCTAGGTCTTTGGGTCCTGGCTCCTTCGGTTTGGGAGCTGTTGCTGCAGTTGGGCATGTTGGCCGGAGAGTGCTTCTCGGGCTGCGAACTGCAACCTTGCAGGTACCTCCCAGGTTCCCGGCCCAACGAAAGCCCGTAGACCCAAATTGAGAGGGGCTGTTTGGGGGCCCCCTGGGGACTCTTCAGGCCAGCTAGGTCTTTGGGTCCTGGCTCCTTCGGTTTGGGAGCTGTTTCTGCAGTTGGGCATGTTGGCCGGAGAGTGCTTCTCGGGCCGCGAACTGCAACCTTGCAGGAATCTCCCAGGTTCCCGGCCCAACGAAAGCCCCCAGACCCAAATGGAGAGGGGCTGTTTGGGGGGCCCCTGGGGCCCCTTCAGGCCAGCTAGGTCTTTGGGTCCTGGCTCCTTCGGTTTGGGAGCTGTTGCTGGACGTTGGGCATGTTGGCCGGAGAGTGCTTCTCGGGTCGTGAACTGCAACCTTGCAGGTAGCTCCCAGGTCCCAGGCCCAACGAAAGCCCCCAGACCCAAATGGAGAGGGGCTGTTTGGGGGCCCCCTGGGGACTCTTCAGGCCAGCTAGGTCTTTGGGTCCTGGCTCCTTGGGTTTGGGAGCTGTTGCTGGACGTTGGGCATGATGGCCGGAGAGTGCTTCTCGGGCCGCGAACTGCACCCTTGCAGGCACCTCCCAGTTTCCCGGCCCAACGAAAGCCCCCAGACCCAAATGGAGAGGGGCTGCTTGCGGGCCCCCTGGGGACACTCCAGGCCAGCTAGGTCTTTGGGTCCTGACTCCTTCGGTTTGGGAGCTGTTGCTGCAGTTGGGGATGTTGGCCGGAGAGTGCTTCTCGGGCTGCGAACTGCAACCTTGCAGGTACCTCCCATATGTCCCCGGCCCAACGAAAGCCCCCAGACCCAAATTGAGAGGGGCTGCTTGGGGGCCCCCTGGGGGCCCTTCAGGCCAGCTAGGTCTTTGGGTCCTGGCTCCTTCGGTTTGGGAGCTGTTGCTGGACGTTGGGCATGTTGGCCGGAGAGTGCTTCTCGGGCCGCGAACTGCAACCTTGCAGGTAGCTCCCAGGTTCCCGGCCCAACGAAAGCCCCCAGACCCAAATGGAGAGGGGCTGCTTGGGGGCCCCCTGGGGCCCCTTCAGGCCAGCTAGGTCTTTGGGTCCTGGCTCCTTCGGTTTGGGAGCTGTTGCTGGACGTTGGGCATGTTGGCCGGAGAGTGCTTCTCGGGCTGCGAACTGCAACCTTGCAGGTACCTCACAGGTCCCCGGCCCAACGAAAGCCGCCAGACCCAAATGGAGAGGGGCTGCTTGGGGGCCCCCTGGGGTCCCTTCAGGCCAGCTAGGTCTTTGGGTCCTGGCTCCTTCGGTTCGGGAGCTGTTGCTGGACGTTGGGCATGTTGGCCGGAGAGTGGTTCTCGGGCCGTGAACTGCAACCTTGCAGGTACCTCCCATGTCCCCGGCCCAACGAAAGCCCCGAGACCCAAATGGAGAGGGGCTGCTTGCGGGCCCCCGGGACCCTCCAGGCCAGCTATTTCTTTGGGTCCTGGCTCCTTCGGTTTGGGAGCTGTTGCTGGACGTTGGGCATGTTGGCCGGAGAGTGCTTCTCGGGCCGCGAACTGCAACCTTGCAGGTACCTCCCAGGTTCCATGCCCAACGAAAGCCCCCAGACCCAAATGGAGAGGGGCTGTTTGGGGGCCCCCTGGGGACACTTCAGGCCAGCTAGGTCTTTGGGTCCTGGCTCCTTCGGTTTGGGAGCTGTTGCTGGACATTGGGCATGTTGGCCGGAGAGTGCTTCTCGGGCTGCGAACTGCAACCTTGCAGGTACCTCCCATGTCCCCGGCCCAACGAAAGCCGCCAGACCCAAATTGAGAGGGGCTGCTTGGGGGCCCCCTGGGGGCCCTTCAGGCCAGCTAGGTCTTTGGGTCCTGGCTCCTTCGGTTTGGGAGCTGTTGCTGCAGTTGGGCATATTGGCCGGAGAGTGCTTCTCAGGCCGCGAACTGCAACCTTGCAGGTACCTCCCAGGTCCCAGGCCCAACGAAAGCCCCCAGACCCAAATGGAGAGGGGCTGTTTGGGGGCCCCCTGGGGACCCTTCAGGCCAGCTAGGTCTTTGGGTCCTGGCTCCTTGGGTTTGGGAGCTGTTGCTGGACGTTGGGCATGTTGGCCGGAGAGTGCTTCTCGGGCCGCGAACTGCAACCTTGCAGGAATCTCCCAGGTTCCCGGCCCAACGAAAGCCCCCAGACCCAAATGGAGAGGGGCTGTTTGGGGGCCCCCTGGGGCCCCTTCAGGCCAGCTAGGTCTTTGGGTCCTGGCTCCTTCGGTTTGGGAGCTGTTGCTGGACGTTGGGCATGTTGGCCGGAGAGTGCTTCTCGGGCTTGGAACTGCAACCTTGCAGGTACCTCCCAGGTCCCCGGCCCAACGAAAGCCGCCAGACCCAAATGGAGAGGGGCTGCTTGGGGGCCCCCTGGGGGCCCTTCAGGCCAGCTAGGTCTTTGGGTCCTGGCTCCTTCGGTTTGGGAGCTGTTGCTGGACGTTGGGCATGTTGGCCGGAGAGTGCTTCTCGGGCTGCGAACTGCAACCTTGCAGGTACCTCCCATGTCCCAAGCCCAACGAAAGCCCCCAGACCCAAATTGAGAGGGGCTGCTTGGGGGCCCCCTGGGGGCCCTTCAGGCCAGCTAGGTCTTTGGGTCCTGGCTCCTTCGGTTTGGGAGCTGTTGCTGGACGTTGGGCATGTTGGCCGGAGAGTGCTTCTCAGGCTGCGAACTGCAACCTTGCAGGTACCTCCCAGTATCCATGCCCAACGAAAGCCCCCAGACCCAAATTGAGAGGGGCTGTTTGGGGGCACCCTGGGGGCCCTTCAGGCCAGCTAGGTCTTTGGGTCCTGGCTCCTTCGCTTTGGGAGCTGTTGCTGGACGTTGGGCCTGTTGACCGGAGAGTGCTTCTCGGACTGCGAACTGCAACCTTGCAGGTACCTCCCAGGTCCCCGGCCCAACGAAAGCCCCCAGACCCAAATTGAGATGTTCTGCTTGGGGGCCCCCTGGGGGCCCTCCAGGCCAGCTAGGTCTTTGGGTCCTGGCTCCTTCGGTTTGGGAGCTGTTGCTGCAGTTGGGCATGTTGACCGGAGAGTGCTTCTCGGGCCGCGAACTGCAACCTTGCAGGTACCTCCCAGGTCCCCGGCCCAACGAAAGCCCCCAGACCCAAATGGAGAGGGGCTGTTTGGGGGCCCCCTGGGGCCCCTTCAGGCCAGCTAGGTCTTTGGGTCCTGGCTCCTTCGGTTTGGGAGCTGTTGCTGGACGTTGGGCATGTTGGCCGGAGAGTGCTTCTCGGGCTTGGAACTGCAACCTTGCAGGTACCTCACAGGTCCCCGGCCCAACGAAAGCCCCCAGACCCAAATGGAGAGGGGCTGCTTGGGGGCCCCCTGGGGGCCCTTCAGGCCAGCTAGGTCTTTGGGTCCTGGCTCCTTCGGTTTGGGAGCTGTTGCTGCAGTTGGGCATGTTGGCCGGAGAGTGCTTCTCGGGCTGCGAACTGCAACCTTGCAGGTACCTCCCAGGTTCCATGCCCAACGAAAGCCCGTAGACCCAAATTGAGAGGGGCTGTTTGGGGGCCCCCTGGGGACTCTTCAGGCCAGCTAGGTCTTTGGGTCCTGGCTCCTTCGGTTTGGGAGCTGTTTCTGCAGTTGGGCATGTTGGCCGGAGAGTGCTTCTCGGGACGCGAACTGCAACCTTGCAGGTACCTCCCAGGTTCCCGGCCCAACGAAAGCCCCAAGACCCAAATGGAGAGGGGCTGCTTGGGGGCCCCCTGGGGCCCCTTCAGGCCAGCTAGGTCTTTGGGTCCTGGCTCCTTCGGTTTGGGAGCTGTTGCTGGACGTTGGGCATGTTGGCCGGAGAGTGCTTCTCGGGCTTGGAACTGCAACCTTGCAGGTACCTCCCAGGTTCCCGGCCCAACGAAAGCCCCCAGACCCAAATGGAGAGGGGCTGTTTGGGGGCCCCCTGGGGGCCCTTCAGGCCAGCTAGGTCTTTGGGTCCTGGCTCCTTCGGTTTGGGAGCTGTTGCTGGACGTTGGGCATGATGGCCGGAGAGTGCTTCTCGGGCCGCGAACTGCAACCTTGCAGGCACCTCCCAGGTTCCCGGCCCAACGAAAGCCCCCAGACCCAAATGGAGAGGGGCTGCTTGCGGGCCCCCTGGGGACACTCCAGGCCAGCTAGGTCTTTGGGTCCTGACTCCTTCGGTTTGGGAGCTGTTGCTGCAGTTGGGCATGTTGGCCGGAGAGTGCTTCTCGGGCCGCGAACTGCAACCTTGCAGGTACCTCCCAGGTCCCAGGCCCAACGAAAGCCCCCAGACCCAAATTGAGAGGGGCTGCTTGGGGGCCCCCTGGGGGCCCTTCAGGCCAGCTAGGTCTTTGGGTCCTGGCTCCTTCGGTTTGGGAGCTGTTGCTGGACGTTGGGCCTGTTGACCGGAGAGTGCTTCTCGGGCTGCGAACTGCAACCTTGCAGGTACCTCCCAGGTTCCCGGCCCAACGAAAGCCCCCAGAACCAAATTGAGAGGGGCTGCTTGGGGGCCCCCTGGGGGCCCTTCAGGCCAGCTAGGTCTTTGGGTCCTGGCTCCTTCGCTTTGGGAGCTGTTGCTGCAGTTGGGCATGTTGGCCGGAGAGTGCTTCTCGGGCCGCGAACTGCAACCTTGCAAGTACCTCCCAGGTTCCCGGCCCAACGAAAGCCCCCAGACCCAAATGGAGAGGGGCTGTTTGGGGGCCCCCTGGGGCCCCTTCAGGCCAGCTAGGTCTTTGGGTCCTGGCTCCTTCGGTTTGGGAGCTGTTGCTGGACGTTGGGCATGTTGGCCGGAGAGTGCTTCTCGGGCTTGGAACTGCAACCTTGCAGGTACCTCCCAGGTCCCCGGCCCAACGAAAGCCCCCAGACCCAAATGGAGAGGGGCTGTTTGGGGGCCCCCTGGGGTCCCTTCAGGCCAGCTAGGTCTTTGGGTCCTGGCTCCTTCGGTTTGGGAGCTGTTGCTGGACGTTGGGCATGTTGACCGGAGAGTGCTTCTCGGGCTGCGAACTGCAACCTTGCAGGTACATCCCAGGTCCCCGGCCCAACGAAAGCCCCCAGACCCAAATTGAGAGGGGCTGCTTGGGGGCCCCCTGGGGGCCCTTCAGGCCAGCTAGGTCTTTGTGTCCTGGCTCCTTCGGTTGGGAGCTGTTGCTGGACGTTGGGCATGTTGGCCGGAGAGTGGTTCTCGGGCCGTGAACTGCAACCTTGCAGGTACCTCCCATGTCCCCGGCCCAACGAAAGCCCCGAGACCCAAATGGAGAGGGGCTGCTTGCGGGCCCCTGGGACCCTCCAGGCCAGCTATTTCTTTGGGTCCTGGCTCCTTCGGTTTGGGAGCTGTTGCTGGACGTTGGGCATGTTGGCCGGAGAGTGCTTCTCGGGCCGCGAACTGCAACCTTGCAGGTACCTCCCAGGTTCCATGCCCAACGAAAGCCCCCAGACCCAAATGGAGAGGGGCTGTTTGGGGGCCCCCTGGGGACACTTCAGGCCAGCTAGGTCTTTGGGTCCTGGCTCCTTCGGTTTGGGAGCTGTTGCTGGACATTGGGCATGTTGGCCGGAGAGTGCTTCTCGGGCTGCGAACTGCAACCTTGCAGGTACCTCCCATGTCCCCGGCCCAACGAAAGCCGCCAGACCCAAATGGAGAGGGGCTGCTTGGGGGCCCCCTGGGGGCCCTTCAGGCCAGCTAGGTCTTTGGGTCCTGGCTCCTTCGGTTTGGGAGCTGTTGCTGCAGTTGGGCATGTTGGCCGGAGAGTGCTTCTCGGGCTTGGAACTGCAACCTTGCAGGTACCTCCCAGTATCCATGCCCAACGAAAGCCCCCAGACCCAAATTGAGAGGGGCTGTTTGGGGGCACCCTGGGGGCCCTTCAGGCCAGCTAGGTCTTTGGGTCCTGGCTCCTTCGCTTTGGGAGCTGTTGCTGGACGTTGGGCCTGTTGACCGGAGAGTGCTTCTCGGACTGCGAACTGCAACCTTGCAGGTACCTCCCAGGTCCCCGGCCCAACGAAAGCCCCCAGACCCAAATTGAGATGTTCTGCTTGGGGGCCCCCTGGGGGCCCTTCAGGCCAGCTAGGTCTTTGGGTCCTGGCTCCTTCGGTTTGGGAGCTGTTGCTGCAGTTGGGCATGTTGACCGGAGAGTGCTTCTCGGGCCGCGAACTGCAACCTTGCAGGTACCTCCCAGGTTCCCGGCCCAACGAAAGCCCCCAGACCCAAATGGAGAGGGGCTGTTTGGGGGCCCCCTGGGGCCCCTTCAGGCCAGCTAGGTCTTTGGGTCCTGGCTCCTTCGCTTTGGGAGCTGTTGCTGGACGTTGGGCATGTTGGCCGGAGAGTGCTTCTCGGGCTGCGAACTGCAACCTTGCAGGTACCTCACAGGTCCCCGGCCCAATGAAAGCCGCAAGACCCAAATGGAGAGGGGCTGCTTGGGGGCCCCCTGGGGGCCCTTCAGGCCAGCTAGGTCTTTGGGTCCTGGCTCCTTCGGTTTGGGAGCTGTTGCTGCAGTTGGGCATGTTGGCCGGAGAGTGCTTCTCGGGCTGCGAACTGCAACCTTGCAGGTACCTCCCAGGTTCCCGGCCCAACGAAAGCCCGTAGACCCAAATTGAGAGGGGCTGTTTGGGGGCCCCCTGGGGACTCTTCAGGCCAGCTAGGTCTTTGGGTCCTGGCTCCTTCGGTTTGGGAGCTGTTTCTGCAGTTGGGCATGTTGGCCGGAGAGTGCTTCTCGGGCCGCGAACTGCAACCTTGCAGGAATCTCCCAGGTTCCCGGCCCAACGAAAGCCCCCAGACCCAAATGGAGAGGGGCTGTTTGGGGGGCCCCTGGGGCCCCTTCAGGCCAGCTAGGTCTTTGGGTCCTGGCTCCTTCGGTTTGGGAGCTGTTGCTGGACGTTGGGCATGTTGGCCGGAGAGTGCTTCTCGGGTCGCGAACTGCAACCTTGCAGGTAGCTCCCAGGTCCCAGGCCCAACGAAAGCCCCCAGACCCAAATGGAGAGGGGCTGTTTGGGGGCCCCCTGGGGACTCTTCAGGCCAGCTAGGTCTTTGGGTCCTGGCTCCTTGGGTTTGGGAGCTGTTGCTGGACGTTGGGCATGATGGCCGGAGAGTGCTTCTCGGGCCGCGAACTGCACCCTTGCAGGCACCTCCCAGTTTCCCGGCCCAACGAAAGCCCCCAGACCCAAATGGAGAGGGGCTGCTTGCGGGCCCCCTGGGGACACTCCAGGCCAGCTAGGTCTTTGGGTCCTGACTCCTTCGGTTTGGGAGCTGTTGCTGCAGTTGGGGATGTTGGCCGGAGAGTGCTTCTCGGGCTGCGAACTGCAACCTTGCAGGTACCTCCCATATGTCCCCGGCCCAACGAAAGCCCCCAGACCCAAATGGAGAGGGGCTGCTTGGGGGCCCCCTGGGGGCCCTTCAGGCCAGCTAGGTCTTTGGGTCCTGGCTCCTTCGGTTTGGGAGCTGTTGCTGGACGTTGGGCATGTTGGCCGGAGAGTGCTTCTCGGGCTGCGAACTGCAACCTTGCAGGTAGCTCCCAGGTTCCCGGCCCAACGAAAGCCCCCAGACCCAAATGGAGAGGGGCTGCTTGGGGGCCCCCTGGGGCCCCTTCAGGCCAGCTAGGTCTTTGGGTCCTGGCTCCTTCGGTTTGGGAGCTGTTGCTGGACGTTGGGCATGTTGGCCGGAGAGTGCTTCTCGGGCTTGGAACTTCAACCTTGCAGGTACCTCACAGGTCCCCGGCCCAACGAAAGCCGCCAGACCCAAATGGAGAGGGGCTGTTTGGGGGCCCCCTGGGGACACTTCAGGCCAGCTAGGTCTTTGGGTCCTGGCTCCTTCGGTTTGGGAGCTGTTGCTGGACATTGGGCATGTTGGCCGGAGAGTGCTTCTCGGGCTGCGAACTGCAACCTTGCAGGTACCTCCCATGTCCCCGGCCCAACGAAAGCCGCCAGACCCAAATTGAGAGGGGCTGCTTGGGGGCCCCCTGGGGGCCCTTCAGGCCAGCTAGGTCTTTGGGTCCTGGCTCCTTCGGTTTGGGAGCTGTTGCTGCAGTTGGGCATATTGGCCGGAGAGTGCTTCTCAGGCCGCGAACTGCAACCTTGCAGGTACCTCCCAGGTCCCAGGCCCAACGAAAGCCCCCAGACCCAAATGGAGAGGGGCTGTTTGGGGGCCCCCTGGGGACACTTCAGGCCAGCTAGGTCTTTGGGTCCTGGCTCCTTGGGTTTGGGAGCTGTTGCTGGACGTTGGGCATGTTGGCCGGAGAGTGCTTCTCGGGCCGCGAACTGCAACCTTGCAGGAATCTCCCAGGTTCCCGGCCCAACGAAAGCCCCCAGACCCAAATGGAGAGGGGCTGTTTGGGGGCCCCCTGGGGCCCCTTCAGGCCAGCTAGGTCTTTGGGTCCTGGCTCCTTGGGTTTGGGAGCTGTTGCTGGACGTTGTGCATGTTGGCCGGAGAGTGCTTCTCGGGCTTGGAACTGCAACCTTGCAGGTACCTCCCAGGTTCCATGCCCAACGAAAGCCCCCAGACCCAAATGGAGAGGGGCTGTTTGGGGGCCCCCTGGGGACACTTCAGGCCAGCTAGGTCTTTGGGTCCTGGCTCCTTCGGTTTGGGAGCTGTTGCTGGACATTGGGCATGTTGGCCGGAGAGTGCTTCTCGGGCTGCGAACTGCAACCTTGCAGGTACCTCCCATGTCCCCGGCCCAACGAAAGCCGCCAGACCCAAATTGAGAGGGGCTGCTTGGGGGCCCCCTGGGGGCCCTTCAGGCCAGCTAGGTCTTTGGGTCCTGGCTCCTTCGGTTTGGGAGCTGTTGCTGCAGTTGGGCATATTGGCCGGAGAGTGCTTCTCAGGCCGCGAACTGCAACCTTGCAGGTACCTCCCAGGTCCCAGGCCCAACGAAAGCCCCCAGACCCAAATGGAGAGGGGCTGTTTGGGGGCCCCCTGGGGACTCTTCAGGCCAGCTAGGTCTTTGGGTCCTGGCTCCTTGGGTTTGGGAGCTGTTGCTGGACGTTGGGCATGTTGGCCGGAGAGTGCTTCTCGGGCCGCGAACTGCAACCTTGCAGGAATCTCCCAGGTTCCCGGCCCAACGAAAGCCCCCAGACCCAAATGGAGAGGGGCTGTTTGGGGGCCCCCTGGGGCCCCTTCAGGCCAGCTAGGTCTTTGGGTCCTGGCTCCTTCGGTTTGGGAGCTGTTGCTGGACGTTGGGCATGTTGGCCGGAGAGTGCTTCTCGGGCTTGGAACTGCAACCTTGCAGGTACCTCCCAGGTCCCCGGCCCAACGAAAGCCGCCAGACCCAAATGGAGAGGGGATGCTTGGGGGCCCCCTGGGGGCCCTTCAGGCCAGCTAGGTCTTTGGGTCCTGGCTCCTTCGGTTTGGGAGCTGTTGCTGGACGTTGGGCATGTTGGCCGGAGAGTGCTTCTCGGGCTGCGAACTGCAACCTTGCAGGTACCTCCCATGTCCCAGGCCCAACGAAAGCCCCCAGACCCAAATTGAGAGGGGCTGCTTGGGGGCCCCCTGGGGGCCCTTCAGGCCAGCTAGGTCTTTGGGTCCTGGCTCCTTCGGTTTGGGAGCTGTTGCTGGACGTTGGGCATGTTGGCCGGAGAGTGCTTCTCAGGCTGCGAACTGCAACCTTGCAGGTACCTCCCAGTATCCATGCCCAACGAAAGCCCGTAGACCCAAATTGAGAGGGGCTGTTTGGGGGCACCCTGGGGGCCCTTCAGGCCAGCTAGGTCTTTGGGTCCTGGCTCCTTCGGTTTGGGAGCTGTTTCTGGACGTTGGGCCTGTTGACCGGAGAGTGCTTCTCGGACTGCGAACTGCAACCTTGCAGGTACCTCCCAGGTCCCCGGCCCAACGAAAGCCCCAAGACCCAAATGGAGAGGGGCTGCTTGGGGGCCCCCTGGGGCCCCTTCAGGCCAGCTAGGTCTTTGGGTCCTGGCTCCTTCGGTTTGGGAGCTGTTGCTGGACGTTGGGCATGTTGGCCGGAGAGTGCTTCTCGGGCTTGGAACTGCAACCTTGCAGGTACCTCCCAGGTTCCCGGCCCAACGAAAGCCCCCAGACCCAAATGGAGAGGGGCTGTTTGGGGGCCCCCTGGGGGCCCTTCAGGCCAGCTAGGTCTTTGGGTCCTGGCTCCTTCGGTTTGGGAGCTGTTGCTGGACGTTGGGCATGTTGGCCGGAGAGTGCTTCTCGGGCCGTGAACTGCAGCCTTGCAGGTACCTCCCATGTCCCCGGCCCAAAGAAAGCCCCCAGACCCAAATTGAGAGGGGCTGCTTGGGGGCCCCCTGGGGGCCCTTCAGGCCAGCTAGGTCTTTGGGTCCTAGCTCCTTCGGTTTGGGAGCTGTTGCTGGACGTTGGGCATGTTGGCCGGAGAGTGGTTCTCGGGCCGTGAACTGCAACCTTGCAGGTAGCTCCCAGGTTCTCGGCCCAACGAAAGCCCCCAGACCCAAATGGAGAGGGGCTGTTTGGGGGCCACCTGGGGACTCTTCAGGCCAGCTAGGTCTTTGGGTCCTGGCTCCTTCGGTTTGGGAGCTGTTGCTGGACGTTGGGCATGATGGCCGGAGAGTGCTTCTCGGGCCGCGAACTGCAACCTTGCAGGCACCTCCCAGGTTCCCGGCCCAACGAAAGCCCCCAGACCAAAATTGAGAGGGGCTGCTTGCGGGCCCCCTGGGGACACTCCAGGCCAGCTAGGTCTTTGGGTCCTGACTCCTTCGGTTTGGGAGCTGTTGCTGCAGTTGGGCATGTTGGCCGGAGAGTGCTTCTCGGGCCGTGAACTGCAACCTTGCAGGTACCTCCCAGGTCCCAGGCCCAACGAAAGCCCCCAGACCCAAATTGAGAGGGGCTGCTTGGGGGCCCCCTGGGGGCCCTTCAGGCCAGCTAGGTCTTTGGGTCCTGGCTCCTTCGGTTTGGGAGCTGTTGCTGGACGTTGGGCCTGTTGACCGGAGAGTGCTTCTCGGGCTGCGAACTGCAACCTTGCAGGTACCTCCCAGGTTCCCGGCCCAACGAAAGCGCCCAGAACCAAATTGAGAGGGGCTGCTTGGGGGCCCCCTGGGGGCCCTTCAGGCCAGCTAGGTCTTTGGGTCCTGGCTCCTTCGCTTTGGGAGCTGTTGCTGCAGTTGGGCATGTTGGCCGGAGAGTGCTTCTCGGGCCGCGAACTGCAACCTTGCAAGTACCTCCCAGGTTCCCTGCCCAACGAAAGCCCCCAGACCCAAATGGAGAGGGGCTGTTTGGGGGCCCCCTGGGGCCCCTTCAGGCCAGCTAGGTCTTTGGGTCCTGGCTCCTTCGGTTTGGGAGCTGTTGCTGGACGTTGGGCATGTTGGCCGGAGAGTGCTTCTCGGGCTTGGAACTGCAACCTTGCAGGTACCTCCCAGGTCCCCGGCCCAACGAAAGCCCCCAGACCCAAATGGAGAGGGGCTGTTTGGGGGCCCCCTGGGGGCCCTTCAGGCCAGCTAGGTCTTTGGGTCCTGGCTCCTTCGGTTTGGGAGCTGTTGCTGGACGTTGGGCATGTTGACCGGAGAGTGCTTCTCGGGCTGCGAACTGCAACCTTGCAGGTACATCCCAGGTCCCCGGCCCAACGAAAGCCCCCAGACCCAAATTGAGAGGGGCTGCTTGGGGGCCCCCTGGGGGCCCTTCAGGCCAGCTAGGTCTTTGGGTCCTGGCTCCTTCGGTTTGGGAGCTGTTGCTGGACGTTGGGCATGTTGGCCGGAGAGTGCTTCTCAGGCTGCGAACTGCAACCTTGCAGGTACCTCCCAGGATCCATGCCCAACGAAAGCCCCCAGACCCAAATTGAGAGGGGCTGTTTGGGGGCACCCTGGGGACCCTTCAGGCCAGCTAGGTCTTTGGGTCCTGGCTCCTTCGGTTTGGGAGCTGTTGCTGGACGTTGGGCATGTTGGCCGGAGAGTGCTTCTCGGGCTGCGAACTGCAACCTTGCAGGTACCTCCCATGTCACCGGCCCAACGAAAGCCCCCAGACCCAAATGGAGAGGGGCTGCTTGGGGGCCCCCTGGGGGCCCTTCAGGCCAGCTAGGTCTTTGGGTCCTGGCTCCTTCGGTTTGGGAGCTGTTGCTGGACGTTGGGCATGTTGGCCGGAGAGTGCTTCTCGGGCCGCGAACTGCAACCTTGCAGGTACATCCCAGGTCCCCGGCCCAACGAAAGCCCCCAGACCCAAATTGAGAGGGGCTGCTTGGGGGCCCCCTGGGGGCCCTTCAGGCCAGCTAGGTCTTTGGGTCCTGGCTCCTTCGGTTTGGGAGCTGTTGCTGGACGTTGGGCCTGTTGACCGGAGAGTGCTTCTCGGACTGCGAACTGCAACCTTGCAGGATTCTCCCAGGTCCCATGCCCAACGAAAGCCCCCAGACCCAAATTGAGATGTTCTGCTTGGGGGCCCCCTGGGGGCCCTTCAGGCCAGCTAGGTCTTTGGGTCCTGGCTCCTTCGGTTTGGGAGCTGTTGCTGCAGTTGGGCATGTTGACCGGAGAGTGCTTCTCGGGCCGCGAACTGCAACCTTGCAGGTACCTCCCAGGTTCCCGGCCCAACGAAAGCCCCCAGACCCAAATGGAGAGGGGCTGTTTGGGGGCCCCCTGGGGCCCCTTCAGGCCAGCTAGGTCTTTGGGTCCTGGCTCCTTCGGTTTGGGAGCTGTTGCTGGACGTTGGGCATGTTGGCCGGAGAGTGCTTCTCGGGCTTGGAACTGCAACCTTGCAGGTACCTCAGAGGTCCCCGGCCCAATGAAAGCCGCAAGACCCAAATGGAGAGGGGCTGCTTGGGGGCCCCCTGGGGGCCCTTCAGGCCAGCTAGGTCTTTGGGTCCTGGCTCCTTCGGTTTGGGAGCTGTAGCTGCAGTTGGGCATGTTGGCCGGAGAGTGCTTCTCGGGCCGCGAACTGCAACCTTGCAGGAATCTCCCAGGTTCCATGCCCAACGAAAGCCCGTAGACCCAAATTGAGAGGGGCTGTTTGGGGGCCCCCTGGGGACTCTTCAGGCCAGCTAGGTCTTTGGGTCCTGGCTCCTTCGGTTTGGGAGCTGTTGCTGCAGTTGGGCATGTTGGCCGGAGAGTGCTTCTCGGGACGCGAACTGCAACCTTGCAGGTAGCTCCCAGGTTCCCGGCCCAACGAAAGCCCCAAGACCCAAATGGAGAGGGGCTGCTTGGGGGCCCCCTGGGGCCCCTTCAGGCCAGCTAGGTCTTTGGGTCCTGGCTCCTTCGGTTTGGGAGCTGTTGCTGGACGTTGGGCATGTTGGCCGGAGAGTGCTTCTCGGGCTTGGAACTGCAACCTTGCAGGATTCTCCCAGGTTCCCGGCCCAACGAAAGCCCCCAGACCCAAATGGAGAGGGGCTGTTTGGGGGCCCCCTGGGGGCCCTTCAGGCCAGCTAGGTCTTTGGGTCCTGGCTCCTTCGGTTTGGGAGCTGTTGCTGGACGTTGGGCATGTTGGCCGGAGAGTGCTTCTCGGGCCGTGAACTGCAGCCTTGCAGGTACCTCCCATGTCCCCGGCCCAAACAAAGCCCCCAGACCCAAATTGAGAGGGGCTGCTTGGGGGCCCCCTGGGGGCCCTTCAGGCCAGCTAGGTCTTTGGGTCCTAGCTCCTTCGGTTTGGGAGCTGTTGCTGGACGTTGGGCATGTTGGCCGGAGAGTGCTTCTCGGGCCGCGAACTGCAACCTTGCAGGAATCTCCCAGGTTCCATGCCCAACGAAAGCCCGTAGACCCAAATTGAGAGGGGCTGTTTGGGGGCCCCCTGGGGACTCTTCAGGCCAGCTAGGTCTTTGGGTCCTGGCTCCTTCGGTTTGGGAGCTGTTGCTGCAGTTGGGCATGTTGGCCGGAGAGTGCTTCTCGGGACGCGAACTGCAACCTTGCAGGTAGCTCCCAGGTTCCCGGCCCAACGAAAGCCCCAAGACCCAAATGGAGAGGGGCTGCTTGGGGGCCCCCTGGGGCCCCTTCAGGCCAGCTAGGTCTTTGGGTCCTGGCTCCTTCGGTTTGGGAGCTGTTGCTGGACGTTGGGCATGTTGGCCGGAGAGTGCTTCTCGGGATTGGAACTGCAACCTTGCAGGATTCTCCCAGGTTCCCGGCCCAACGAAAGCCCCCAGACCCAAATGGAGAGGGGCTGTTTGGGGGCCCCCTGGGGGCCCTTCAGGCCAGCTAGGTCTTTGGGTCCTGGCTCCTTCGGTTTGGGAGCTGTTGCTGGACGTTGGGCATGTTGGCCGGAGAGTGCTTCTCGGGCCGTGAACTGCAGCCTTGCAGGTACCTCCCATGTCCCCGGCCCAAAGAAAGCCCCCAGACCCAAATTGAGAGGGGCTGCTTGGGGGCCCCCTGGGGGCCCTTCAGGCCAGCTAGGTCTTTGGGTCCTAGCTCCTTCGGTTTGGGAGCTGTTGCTGGACGTTGGGCATGTTGGCCGGAGAGTGCTTCTCGGGCCGCGAACTGCAACCTTGCAGGAATCTCCCAGGTTCCATGCCCAACGAAAGCCCGTAGACCCAAATTGAGAGGGGCTGTTTGGGGGCCCCCTGGGGACTCTTCAGGCCAGCTAGGTCTTTGGGTCCTGGCTCCTTCGGTTTGGGAGCTGTTGCTGCAGTTGGGCATGTTGGCCGGAGAGTGCTTCTCGGGACGCGAACTGCAACCTTGCAGGTAGCTCCCAGGTTCCCGGCCCAACGAAAGCCCCAAGACCCAAATGGAGAGGGGCTGCTTGGGGGCCCCCTGGGGCCCCTTCAGGCCAGCTAGGTCTTTGGGTCCTGGCTCCTTCGGTTTGGGAGCTGTTGCTGGACGTTGGGCATGTTGGCCGGAGAGTGCTTCTCGGGCTTGGAACTGCAACCTTGCAGGATTCTCCCAGGTTCCCGGCCCAACGAAAGCCCCCAGACCCAAATGGAGAGGGGCTGTTTGGGGGCCCCCTGGGGGCCCTTCAGGCCAGCTAGGTCTTTGGGTCCTGGCTCCTTCGGTTTGGGAGCTGTTGCTGGACGTTGGGCATGTTGGCCGGAGAGTGCTTCTCGGGCCGTGAACTGCAGCCTTGCAGGTACCTCCCATGTCCCCGGCCCAAAGAAAGCCCCCAGACCCAAATTGAGAGGGGCTGCTTGGGGGCCCCCTGGGGGCCCTTCAGGCCAGCTAGGTCTTTGGGTCCTAGCTCCTTCGGTTTGGGAGCTGTTGCTGGACGTTGGGCATGTTGGCCGGAGAGTGGTTCTCGGGCCGTGAACTGCAACCTTGCAGGTAGCTCCCAGGTTCTCGGCCCAACGAAAGCCCCCAGACCCAAATGGAGAGGGGCTGTTTGGGGGCCACCTGGGGACTCTTCAGGCCAGCTAGGTCTTTGGGTCCTGGCTCCTTCGGTTTGGGAGCTGTTGCTGGACGTTGGGCATGATGGCCGGAGAGTGCTTCTCGGGCCGCGAACTGCAACCTTGCAGGCACCTCCCAGGTTCCCGGCCCAACGAAAGCCCCCAGACCAAAATTGAGAGGGGCTGCTTGCGGGCCCCCTGGGGACACTCCAGGCCAGCTAGGTCTTTGGGTCCTGACTCCTTCGGTTTGGGAGCTGTTGCTGCAGTTGGGCATTTTGACCGGAGAGTGCTTCTCGGGCTGCGAACTGCAACCTTGCAGGTACATCCCAGGTCCCCGGCCCAACGAAAGCCCCCAGACCCAAATTGAGAGGGGCTGCTTGGGGGCCCCCTGGGGGCCCTTCAGGCCAGCTAGGTCTTTGGGTCCTGGCTCCTTCGGTTTGGGAGCTGTTGCTGGACGTTGGGCATGTTGGCCGGAGAGTGCTTCTCAGGCTGCGAACTGCAACCTTGCAGGTACCTCCCAGGATCCATGCCCAACGAAAGCCCCCAGACCCAAATTGAGAGGGGCTGTTTGGGGGCACCCTGGGGACCCTTCAGGCCAGCTAGGTCTTTGGGTCCTGGCTCCTTCGGTTTGGGAGCTGTTGCTGGACGTTGGGCATGTTGGCCGGAGAGTGCTTCTCGGGCTGCGAACTGCAACCTTGCAGGTACCTCCCATGTCACCGGCCCAACGAAAGCCCCCAGACCCAAATGGAGAGGGGCTGCTTGGGGGCCCCCTGGGGGCCCTTCAGGCCAGCTAGGTCTTTGGGTCCTGGCTCCTTCGGTTTGGGAGCTGTTGCTGGACGTTGGGCATGTTGACCGGAGAGTGCTTCTCGGGCCGCGAACTGCAACCTTGCAGGTACATCCCAGGTCCCCGAGCCAACGAAAGCCCCCAGACCCAAATTGAGAGGGGCTGCTTGGGGGCCCCCTGGGGGCCCTTCAGGCCAGCTAGGTCTTTGGGTCCTGGCTCCTTCGGTTTGGGAGCTGTTGCTGGACGTTGGGCATGTTGGCCGGAGAGTGCTTCTCGGGCTGCGAACTGCAACCTTGCAGGTACCTCCCAGGATCCATGCCCAACGAAAGCCCCCAGACCCAAATTGAGAGGGGCTGTTTGGGGGCCCCCTGGGGCCCCTTCAGGCCAGTTAGGTCTTTGGGTCCTGGCTCCTTCGGTTTGGGAGCTGTTGCTGGACGTTGGGCCTGTTGACCGGAGAGTGCTTCTCGGACTGCGAACTGCAACCTTGCAGGTACCTCCCAGGTTCCCGGCCCAACGAAAGCCCCCAGAACCAAATTGAGAGGGGCTGCTTGGGGGCCCCCTGGGGGCCCTTCAGGCCAGCTAGGTCTTTGGGTCCTGGCTCCTTCGGTTTGGGAGCTGTTGCTGCAGTTGGGCATGTTGGCCGGAGAGTGCTTCTCGGGCCGCGAACTGATACCTTGCAGGTAGTTCCCAGGTTCCCGGCCCAACGAAAGCCCCCAGACCCAAATGGAGAGGGGCTGTTTGGGGGCCCCCTGGGGCCCCTTCAGGCCAGCTAGGTCTTTGGGTCCTGGCTCCTTGGGTTTGGGAGCTGTTGCTGGACGTTGGGCATGTTGGCCGGAGAGTGCTTCTCGGGCCGTGAACTGCAACCTTGCAGGTACCTCACAGGTCCCCGGCCCAATGAAAGCCGCAGACCCAAATGGAGAGGGGCTGCTTGGGGGCCCCCTGGGGGCCCTTCAGGCCAGCTAGGTCTTTGGGTCCTGGCTCCTTCGCTTTGGGAGCTGTTGCTGGACGTTGGGCATGTTGGCCGGAGAGTGCTTCTCGGGCCGCGAACTGCAACCTTGCAGGTATCTCCCAGGTTCCCGGCCCAACAAAAGCCCCAAGACCCAAATGGAGAGGGGCTGCTTGGGGGCCCCCTGGGGCCCCTTCAGGCCAGCTAGGTCTTTGGGTCCTGGCTCCTTCGGTTTGGGAGCTGTTGCTGGACGTTGGGCATGTTGGCCGGAGAGTGCTTCTCGGGCTTGGAACTGCAACCTTGCAGGTACCTCCCAGGTTCCCGGCCCAACGAAAGCCCCCAGACCCAAATGGAGAGGGGCTGTTTTGGGGCCCCCTGGGGGCCCTTCAGGCCAGCTAGGTCTTTGGGTCCTGGCTCCTTCGGTTTGGGAGCTGTTGCTGGACGTTGGGCATGTTGACCGGAGAGTGCTTCTCGGGCTGCGAACTGCAACCTTGCAGGTAGCTCCCAGGTTCTCGGCCCAACGAAAGCCCCCAGACCCAAATAGAGAGGGGCTGCTTGGGGGCCCCCTGGGGACTCTTCAGGCCAGCTAGGTCTTTGGGTCCTGGCTCCTTGGGTTTGGGAGCTGTTGCTGGACGTTGGGCATGATGGCCGGAGAGTGCTTCTCGGGCCGCGAACTGCAACATTGCAAGCACCTCCCAGGTTCCCGGCCCAACGAAAGCCCCCAGACCAAAATTGAGAGGGGCTGCTTGCGGGCCCCCTGGGGACACTCCAGGCCAGCTAGGTCTTTGGGTCCTGACTCCTTCGGTTTGGGAGCTGTTGCTGCAGTTGTGCATGTTGGCCGGAGAGTGTTTCTCAGGCTGCGAACTGCAACCTTGCAGGTACCTCCCAGGTCCCAGGCCCAACGAAAGCCCCCAGACCCAAATGGAGAGGGGCTGCTTGGGGGCCCCCTGGGGCCCTTCAGGCCAGCTAGGTCTTTGGGTCCTGGCTCCTTCGGTTTGGGAGCTGTTGCTGCAGTTGGGCATGTTGGCCGGAGAGTGCTTCTCGGGCCGCGAACTGCAACCTTGCAGGTACCTCAAAGGTTCCCGGCCCAACGAAAGCCCCCAGACCCAAATGGAGAGGGGCTGTTTGGGGCCCCCCTGGGGCCCCTTCAGGCCAGCTAGGTCTTTGGGTCCTGGCTCCTTCGGTTTGGGAGCTGTTGCTGGACGTTGGGCATGTTGGCCGGAGAGTGCTTCTCGGGCTTGGAACTGCAACCTTGCAGGTAGCTCCCAGGTCCCCGGCCCAACGAAAGCCGCCAGACCCAAATGGAGAGGGTCTGTTTGGGGGCCCTCTGGGGGCCCTTCAGGCCAGCTAGGTCTTTGGGTCCTGGCTCCTTCGGTTTGGGAGCTGTTGCTGGACGTTGGGCATGTTGGCCGGAGAGTGCTTCTCGGGCTGCGAACTGCAACCTTGCAGGTACCTCCCAGATTCCCGGCCCAACGAAAGCCCCCAGACCCAAATGGAGAGGGGCTGCTTGGGGGCCCCCTGGGGGCCCTTCAGGCCAGCTAGGTCTTTGGGTCCTGGCTCCTTCGCTTTGGGAGCTGTTGCTGGACGTTGGGCATGTTGACCGGAGAGTGCTTCTCGGGCCGCGAACTGCAACCTTGCAGGTACATCCCAGGTCCCCGGCCCAACGAAAGCCCCCAGACCCAAATGGAGAGGGGCTGCTTGGGGGCCCCCTGGGGGCCCTTCAGGCCAGCTAGGTCTTTGGGTCCTGGCTCCTTCGGATTGGGAGCTGTTGCTGCAGTTGTGTATGTTGACCGGAGAGTGCTTCTCGGGCCGCGAACTGCAACCTTGCAGGTACCTCCCATGTCCCCGGCCCAACGAAAGCCCCCAGACCCAAATGGAGAGGGGCTGCTTGGGGGCCCCCTGGGGGCCCTTCAGGCCAGCTAGGTCTTTGGGTCCTGGCTCCTTCGGTTTGGGAGCTGTTGCTGGACGTTGGGCATGTTGACCGGAGAGTGCTTCTCGGGCTGTGAACTGCAACCTTGCAGGTACCTCCCAGGTCCCAGGCCCAACGACAGCCCCCAGATCCAAATTGAGAGGGGCTGCTTGGGGGCCCCCTGGGGTCCCTTCAGGCCAGCTATGTCTTTGGGTCCTGGCTCCTTCGGTTTGGGAGCTGTTGCTGCAGTTGGGCATGTTGACCGGAGAGTGCTTCTTGGGCTGCGAACTGCAACCTTGCAGGTACCTCCCAGGTCCCCGGCCCAACGAAAGCCCCCAGACCCAAATTGAGAGGGACTGCTTGGGGGCCCCCTGGGGGCCCTTCAGGCCAGCTAGGTCTTTGGGTCCTGGCTCCTTGGGTTTGGGAGCTGTTGCTGCAGTTGGGCATGTTGGCCGGAGAGTGCTTCTCGGGCCGCGAACTGCAACCTTGCAGGCACTTCCCTTGTTCCCGGCCCAACGAAAGCGCCCAGACCCAAATGGAGAGGGGCTGCTTGGGGGCCCCCTGGGGGCCCTTCAGGCCAGCTAGGTCTTTGGGTCCTGGCTCCTTCGGTTTGGGAGCTGTTGCTGGACGTTGGGCATGTTGGCCGGAGAGTGGTTCTCGGGCCGTGAACTGCAACCTTGCAGGTAGCTCCCAGGTTCTCGGCCCAACGAAAGCCCCCAGACCCAAATGGAGAGGGGCTGTTTGGGGGCCCCCTGGGGACTCTTCAGGCCAGCTAGGTCTTTGGGTCCTGGCTCCTTGGGTTTGGGAGCTGTTGCTGGACGTTGGGCATGATGGCCGGAGAGTGCTTCTCGGGCTTGGAACTGCAACCTTGCAGGCACCTCCCAGGTCCCCGGCCCAACGAAAGCCCCCAGACCCAAATGGAGAGGGGCTGCTTGCGGGCCCCCTGGGGACACTCCAGGCCAGCTAGGTCTTTGGGTCCTGACTCCTTCGGTTTGGGAGCTGTTGCTGGACGTTGGGCATGTTGGCCGGAGAGTGTTTCTCGGGCTGCGAACTGCAACCTTGCAGGTACCTCCCAGGTCCCAGGCCCAACGAAAGCCCCCAGACCCAAATTGAGAGGGGCTGCTTGGGGGCCCCCTGGGGGCCCTTCAGGCCAGCTAGGTCTTTGGGTCCTGGCTCCTTCGGTTTGGGAGCTGTTGCTGGACGTTGGGCATGTTGGCCGGAGAGTGCTTCTCGGGCTTGGAACTGCAACCTTGCAGGTACCTCCCAGGTTCCCGGCCCAACGAAAGCCCCCAGACCCAAATGGAGAGGGGCTGTTTGGGGGCCCCCTGGGGGCCCTTCAGGCCAGCTAGGTCTTTGGGTCCTGGCTCCTTCGGTTTGGGAGCTGTTGCTGGACGTTGGGCATGTTGGCCGGAGAGTGCTTCTCGGGCCGTGAACTGCAGCCTTGCAGGTACCTCCCATGTCCCCGGCCCAAAGAAAGCCCCCAGACCCAAATTGAGAGGGGCTGCTTGGGGGCCCCCTGGGGGCCCTTCAGGCCAGCTAGGTCTTTGGGTCCTAGCTCCTTCGGTTTGGGAGCTGTTGCTGGACGTTGGGCATGTTGGCCGGAGAGTGGTTCTCGGGCCGTGAACTGCAACCTTGCAGGTATCTCCCAGGTTCTCGGCCCAACGAAAGCCCCCAGACCCAAATGGAGAGGGGCTGTTTGGGGGCCACCTGGGGACTCTTCAGGCCAGCTAGGTCTTTGGGTCCTGGCTCCTTCGGTTTGGGAGCTGTTGCTGGACGATGGGCATGTTGGCCGGAGAGTGCTTCTCGGGCCGCGAACTGCAACCTTGCAGGTACCTCCCAGGTTCCCGGCCCAACGAAAGCCCCCAGACCCAAATGGAGAGGGGCTGTTTTGGGGCCCCCTGGGGGCCCTTCAGGCCAGCTAGGTCTTTGGGTCCTGGCTCCTTCGGTTTGGGAGCTGTTGCTGGACGTTGGGCATGTTGACCGGAGAGTGCTTCTCGGGCTGCGAACTGCAACCTTGCAGGTAGCTCCCAGGTTCTCGGCCCAACGAAAGCCCCCAGACCCAAATAGAGAGGGGCTGTTTGGGGGCACCCTGGGGACCCTTCAGGCCAGCTAGGTCTTTGGGTCCTGGCTCCTTGGGTTTGGGAGCTGTTGCTGGACGTTGGGCATGTTGGCCGGAGAGTGCTTCTCGGGCTTGGAACTGCAACCTTGCAGGTACCTCCCATGTCCCCGGCCCAACGAAAGCCCCCAGACCCAAATGGAGAGGGGCTGCTTGGGGGCCCCCTGGGGGCCCTTCAGGCCAGCTAGGTCTTTGGGTCCTGGCTCCTTCGCTTTGGGAGCTGTTGCTGCAGTTGGGCATGTTGGCCGGAGAGTGCTTCTCGGGCTGCGAACTGCAACCTTGCAGGTACCTCCCAGGTCCCAGGCCCAACGAAAGCCCCCAGACCCAAATGGAGAGGGGCTGCTTGGGGGCCCCCTGGGGGCCCTTCAGGCCAGCTAGGTCTTTGGGTCCTGGCTCCTTCGGTTTGGGAGCTGTTGCTGCAGTTGGGCATGTTGGCCGGAGAGTGCTTCTCGGGCCGCGAACTTGAACCTTGCAGGTACCTCCCATGATCCATGCCCAACGAAAGCCCCCAGACCCAAATTGAGAGGGGCTGTTTGGGGGCACCCTGGGGACCCTTCAGGCCAGCTAGGTCTTTGGGTCCTGGCTCCTTCGGTTTGGGAGCTGTTGCTGGACGTTGGGCATGTTGGCCGGAGATTGCTTCTCGGGCTGCGAACTGCAACCTTGCAGGTACCTCCCACGTCCCCGGCCCAACGAAAGCCGCCAGACCCAAATGGAGAGGGGCTGCTTGGGGGCCCCCTGGGGGCCCTTCAGGCCAGCTAGGTCTTTGGGTCCTGGCTCCTTCGGTTTGGGAGCTGTTGCTGGACGTTGGGCCTGTTGACCGGAGAGTGCTTCTCGGGCTGTGAACTGCAACCTTGCAGGTACCTCCCAGGTCCCAGGCCCAACGACAGCCCCCAGATCCAAATTGAGAGGGGCTGCTTGGGGGCCCCCTGGGGCCCCTTCAGGCCAGCTAGGTCTTTGGGTCCTGGCTCCTTCGGATTGGGAGCTGTTGCTGCAGTTGGGCATGTTGACCGGAGAGTGCTTCTTGGGCTGCGAACTGCAACCTTGCAGGTACCTCCCAGGTCCCCGGCCCAACGAAAACCCCCAGACCCAAATGGAGAGGGGCTGCTTGGGGGCACCCTGGGGGCCCTTCAGGCCAGCTAGGTCTTTGGGTCCTGGCTCCTTGGGTTTGGGAGCTGTTGCTGCAGTTGGGCATGTTGGCCGGAGAGTGCTTCTCGGGCCGCGAACTGCAACCTTGCAGGCACTTCCCTTGTTCCCGGCCCAACGAAAGAGCCCAGACCCAAATGGAGAGGGGCTGCTTGGGGGCCCCCTGGGGGCCCTTCAGGCCAGCTAGGTCTTTGGGTCCTGGCTCCTTCGGTTTGGGAGCTGTTGCTGGACGTTGGGCATGTTGGCCGGAGAGTGGTTCTCGGGCCGTGAACTGCAACCTTGCAGGTAGCTCCCAGGTTCTCGGCCCAACGAAAGCCCCCAGACCCAAATGGAGAGGGGCTGCTTGGGGGCCCCCTGGGGACTCTTCAGGCCAGCTAGGTCTTTGGGTCCTGGCTCCTTGGGTTTGGGAGCTGTTGCTGGACGTTGGGCATGATGGCCGGAGAGTGCTTCTCGGGCCGCGAACTGCAACCTTGCAGGCACCTCCCAGGTCCCAGGCCCAACGAAAGCCCCCAGACCAAAATTGAGAGGGGCTGCTTGCGGGCCCCCTGGGGACACTCCAGGCCAGCTAGGTCTTTGGGTCCTGACTCTTTCGGTTTGGGAGCTGTTGCTGGACGTTGGGCATGTTGGCCGGAGAGTGTTTCTCGGGCTGCGAACTGCAACCTTGCAGGTACCTCCCAGGTCCCAGGCCCAACGAAAGCCCCCAGACCCAAATTGAGAGGGGCTGCCTGGGGGCCCCCTGGGGGCCCTTCAGGCCAGCTAGGTCTTTGGGTCCTGGCTCCTTCGGATTGGGAGCTGTTGCTGCAGTTGGGCATGTTGGCCGGAGAGTGCTTCTCGGGCCGCGAACTGCAAACTTGCAGGTACCTCCCAGGTCCCCGGCCCAACGAAAACCCCCAGACCCAAATTGAGAGGGGCTGCTTGGGGGCCCCCTGGGGGCCCTTCAGGCCAGCTAGGTCTTTGGGTCCTGGCTCCTTGGGTTTGGGAGCTGTTGCTGCAGTTGGGCATGTTGGCCGGAGAGTGCTTCTCGGGCCGCGAACTGCAACCTTGCAGGCACTTCCCTTGTTCCCGGCCCAACGAAAGCGCCCAGACCCAAATGGAGAGGGGCTGTTTGGGGGCCCCCTGGGGGCCCTTCAGGCCAGCTAGGTCTTTGGGTCCTGGCTCCTTCGGTTTGGGAGCTGTTGCTGGACGTTGGGCATGTTGGCCGGAGAGTGGTTCTCGGGCCGTGAACTGCAACCTTGCAGGTAGCTCCCAGGTTCTCGGCCCAACGAAAGCCCCCAGACCCAAATGGAGAGGGGCTGCTTGGGGGCCCCCTGGGGACTCTTCAGGCCAGCTAGGTCTTTGGGTCCTGGCTCCTTGGGTTTGGGAGCTGTTGCTGGACGTTGGGCATGATGGCCGGAGAGTGCTTCTCGGGCCGCGAACTGCAACCTTGCAGGCACCTCCCAGGTCCCAGGCCCAACGAAAGCCCCCAGACCAAAATTGAGAGGGGCTGCTTGCGGGCCCCCTGGGGACACTCCAGGCCAGCTAGGTCTTTGGGTCCTGACTCCTTCGGTTTGGGAGCTGTTGCTGGACGTTGGGCATGTTGGCCGGAGAGTGTTTCTCGGGCTGCGAACTGCAACCTTGCAGGTACCTCCAAGGTCACCGGCCCAACGAAAGCCCCCAGACCCAAATTGAGAGGGGCTGTTTGGGGGCCCCCTGGGGGCCCTTCAGGCCAGCTAGGTCTTTGGGTCCTGGCTCCTTCGCTTTGGGAGCTGTTGCTGCAGTTGGGCATGTTGGCCGGAGAGTGCTTCTCGGGCCGCGAACTGCAACCTTGCAGGTACGTCCCAGGTTCCAGGCCCAACGAAAGCCCCCAGACCCAAATTGAGAGGGGCTGCTTGCGTGCCCCCTGGGGGCCCTTCAGGCCAGCTAGGTCTTTGGGTCCTGGCTCCTTCGGTTTGGGAGCTGTTGCTGGACGTTGGGCATGTTGGCCGGAGAGTGCTTCTCAGGCTGCGAACTGCAACCTTGCAGGTACCTCCCATGATCCATGCCCAACGAAAGCCCCCAGACCCAAATTGAGAGGGGCTGTTTGGGGGCACCCTGGGGACCCTTCAGGCCAGCTAGGTCTTTGGGTCCTGGCTCCTTGGGTTTGGGAGCTGTTGCTGGACGTTGGGCATGTTGGCCGGAGAGTGCTTCTCGGGCTGCGAACTGCAACCTTGCAGGTACCTCCCAGGTCCCAGGCCCAACGAAAGCCCCCAGACCCAAATGGAGAGGGGCTGTTTGTGGGCCCCCTGGGGACTCTTCAGGCCAGCTAGGTCTTTGGGTCCTGGCTCCTTGGGTTTGGGAGCTGTTGCTGGACGTTGGGCATGATGGCCGGAGAGTGCTTCTCGGGCCGCGAACTGCAACCTTGCAGGCACCTCCCAGGTTCCCGGCCCAACGAAAGCCCCCAGACCAAAATTGAGAGGGGCTGCTTGCGGGCCCCCTGGGGACACTCCAGGCCAGCTAGGTCTTTGGGTCCTGACTCCTTCGGTTTGGGAGCTGTTGCTGCAGTTGGGCATGTTGGCCGGAGAGTGTTTCTCGGGCTGCGAACTGCAACCTTGCAGGTACCTCCCAGGTCCCCGGCCCAACGAAAGCCCCCAGACCCAAATGGAGAGGGGCTGCTTGGGGGCCCCCTGGGGGCCCTTCAGGCCAGCTAGGTCTTTGGGTCCTGGCTCCTTTGGTTTGGGAGCTGTTGCTGCAGTTGGGCATGTTGGCTGGAGAGTGCTTCTCGGGCCGCGAACTGCAACCTTGCAGGTACCTCCCAGGTTCCCAGCCCAACGAAAGCCCCCAGACCCAAATGGAGAGGGGCTGTTTGGGGGCCCCCTGGGGGCCCTTCAGGCCAGCTAGGTCTTTGGGTCCTGGCTCCTTCGGTTTGGGAGCTGTTGCTGGACGTTGGGCATGTTGGCCAGAGAGTGCTTCTCGGGCTTGGAACTGCAACCTTGCAGGTACCTCCCAGGTCCCCGGCCCAACGAAAGCCCCCAGACGCAAATGGAGAGGGGCTGTTTGGGGGCCCTCTGGGGGCCCTTCAGGCCAGCTAGGTCTTTGGGTCCTGGCTCCTTCGGTTTGGGAGCTGTTGCTGCAGTTGGGCATGTTGGCCGGAGAGTGCTTCTCGGGCCGCGAACTGCAACCTTGCAGGTACCTCCCAGGTTCCAGGCCCAACGAAAACCCCCAGACCCAAATTGAGAGGGGCTGCTTGCGTGCCCCCTGGGGGCCCTTCAGGCCAGCTAGGTCTTTGGGTCCTGGCTCCTTCGGTTTGGGAGCTGTTGCTGGACGTTGGGCATGTTGACCGGAGAGTGCTTCTTGGGCTGCGAACTGCAACCTTGCAGGTACATCCCAGGTCCCCGGCCCAACGAAAGCCCCCAGACCCAAATGGAGAGGGGCTGCTTGGGGGCCCCCTGGGGGCCCTTCAGGCCAGCTAGGTCTTTGGGTCCTGGCTCCTTGGGTTTGGGAGCTGTTGCTGGACGTTGGGCATGTTGGCCGGAGAGTGCTTCTCGGGCTGCGAACTGCAACCTTGCAGGTACCTCCCATGATCCATGCCCAACGAAAGCCCCCAGACCCAAATTGAGAGGGGCTGTTTGGGGGCACCCTGGGGACCCTTCAGGCCAGCTAGGTCTTTGGGTCCTGGCTCCTTCGGTTTGGGAGCTGTTGCTGGACGTTGGGCATGTTGGCCGGAGAGTGCTTCTCGGGCTGCGAACTGCAACCTTGCAGGTACCTCCCATGTCCCCGGCCCAACGAAAGCCCCCAGACCCAAATGGAGAGGGGCTGCTTGGGGGCCCCCTGGGGGCCCTTCAGGCCAGCTAGGTCTTTGGGTCCTGGCTCCTTCGGTTTGGGAGCTGTTGCTGGACGTTGGGTATGTTGACCGGAGAGTGCTTCTCGGGCTGTGAACTGCAACCTTGCAGGTACCTCCCAGGTCCCAGGCCCAACGACAGCCCCCAGATCCAAATTGAGAGGGGCTGCTTGGGGGCCCCCTGGGGGCCCTTCAGGCCAGCTATGTCTTTGGGTCCTGGCTCCTTCGGATTGGGAGCTGTTGCTGCAGTTGGGCATGTTGACCGGAGAGTGCTTCTTGGGCTGCGAACTGCAACCTTGCAGGTACCTCCCAGGTCCCCGGCCCAACGAAAGCCCCCAGACCCAAATGGAGAGGGGCTGCTTGGGGGCCCCCTGGGGGCCCTTCAGGCCAGCTAGGTCTTTGGGTCCTGGCTCCTTGGGTTTGGGAGCTGTTGCTGGACGTTGGGCATGTTGGCCGGAGAGTGCTTCTCGGGCCGCGAACTGCAACCTTGCAGGCACTTCCCATGTTCCCGGCCCAACGAAAGCCCCCAGACACAAATGGAGAGGGGCTGTTTGGGGGCCCCCTGGGGCCCCTTCAGGCCAGCTAGGTCTTTGGGTCCTGGCTCCTTCGGTTTGGGAGCTGTTGCTGGACGTTGGGCATGTTGGCCGGAGAGTGGTTCTCGGGCCGTGAACTGCAACCTTGCAGGTAGCTCCCAGGTTCTCGGCCCAACGAAAGCCCCCAGACCCAAATAGAGAGGGGCTGTTTGGGGGCCCCCTGGGGACTCTTCAGGCCAGCTAGGTCTTTGGGTCCTGGCTCCTTGGGTTTGGGAGCTGTTGCTGGACGTTGGGCATGATGGCCGGAGAGTGCTTCTCGGGCCGCGAACTGCAACCTTGCAGGCACCTCCCAGGTCCCAGGCCCAACGAAAGCCCCCAGACCAAAATTGAGAGGGGCTGCTTGCGGGCCCCCTGGGGACACTCCAGGCCAGCTAGGTCTTTGGGTCCTGACTCCTTCGGTTTGGGAGCTGTTGCTGGACGTTGGGCATGTTGGCCGGAGAGTGCTTCTCGGGCCGCGAACTGCAACCTTGCAGGTACCTCCCAGGTTCCCGGCCCAACGAAAGCCCCCAGACCCAAATGGAGAGGGGCTGTTTGGGGGCACCCTGGGGCCCCTTCAGGCCAGCTAGGTCTTTGGGTCCTGGCTCCTTCGGTTTGGGAGCTGTTGCTGGACGTTGGGCATGTTGGCCGGAGAGTGCTTCTCGGGCTTGGAACTGCAACCTTGCAGTTACCTCCCAGGTCACCGGCCCAACGAACGCCGCCAGACCCAAATGGAGAGGGGCTGTTTGGGGGCCCTCTGGGGGCCCTTCAGGCCAGCTAGGTCTTTGGGTCCTGGCTCCTTCGGTTTGGGAGCTGTTGCTGCAGTTGGGCATGTTGGCCGGAGAGTGCTTCTCGGGCCGCGAACTGCAAACTTGCAGGTACCTCCCAGGTTCCAGGCCCAACGAAAGCCCCCAGACCCAAATTGAGAGGGGCTGTTTGGGGGCACCCTGGGGACCCTTCAGGCCAGCTAGGTCTTTGGGTCCTGGCTCCTTCGGTTTGGGAGCTGTTGCTGGACGTTGGGCATGTTGGCCGGAGAGTGCTTCTCGGGCTTGGAACTGCAACCTTGCAGGTACCTCCCATGTCCCCGGCCCAACGAAAGCCCCCAGACCCAAATGGAGAGGGGCTGCTTGGGGGCCCCCTGGGGGCCCTTCAGGCCAGCTAGGTCTTTGGGTCCTGGCTCCTTCGGTTTGGGAGCTGTTGCTGCAGTTGGGCATGTTGGCCGGAGAGTGCTTCTCGGGCTGCGAACTGCAACCTTGCAGGTACCTCCCAGGTCCCAGGCCCAACGAAAGCCCCCAGACCCAAATTGAGAGGGGCTGCTTGGGGGCCCCCTGGGGGCCCTTCAGGCCAGCTAGGTCTTTGGGTCCTGGCTCCTTCGGTTTGGGAGCTGTTGCTGGACGTTGGGCATGTTGGCCGGAGATTGCTTCTCGGGCTGCGAACTGCAACCTTGCAGGTACCTCCCATGTCCCCGGCCCAACGAAAGCCCCCAGACCCAAATGGAGAGGGGCTGCTTGGGGGCCCCCTGGGGGCCCTTCAGGCCAGCTAGGTCTTTGGGTCCTGGCTCCTTCGGTTTGGGAGCTGTTGCTGGACGTTGGGCCTGTTGACCGGAGAGTGCTTCTCGGGCTGTGAACTGCAACCTTGCAGGTACCTCCCAGGTTCCCGGCCCAACGACAGCCCCCAGATCCAAATTGAGAGGGGCTGCTTGGGGGCCCCCTGGGGCCCCTTCAGGCCAGCTAGGTCTTTGGGTCCTGGCTCCTTCGGATTGGGAGCTGTTGCTGCAGTTGGGCATGTTGACCGGAGAGTGCTTCTTGGGCTGCGAACTGCAACCTTGCAGGTACCTCCCAGGTTCTCGGCCCAACGAAAACCCCCAGACCCAAATTGAGAGGGGCTGCTTGGGGGCCCCCTGGGGGCCCTTCAGGCCAGCTAGGTCTTTGGGTCCTGGCTCCTTCGGTTTGGGAGCTGTTGCTGCAGTTGGGCATGTTGGCCGGAGAGTGCTTCTCGGGCCGCGAACTGCAACCTTGCAGGCACTTCCCTTGTTCCCGGCCCAACGAAAGCGCCCAGACCCAAATGGAGAGGGGCTGCTTGGGGGCCCCCTGGGGGCCCTTCAGGCCAGCTAGGTCTTTGGGTCCTGGCTCATTCGGTTTGGGAGCTGTTGCTGCAGTTGGGCATGTTGGCCGGAGAGTGCTTCTCGGGCCGCGAACTGCAACCTTGCAGGAATCTCCCAGGTTCCATGCCCAACGAAAGCCCCCAGACCCAACATGCCCAACTGCAGCAACAGCTCCCAAACCGAAGGAGCCAGGACCCAAAGACCTAGCTGGCCTGAAGGGCCCCCAGGGGGCCCCCAAGCAGCCCCTCTCAATTTGGGTCTGGGGGCTTTCGTTGGGCATGGAACCTGGGAGATTCCTGCAAGGTTGCAATTCGCGGCCCGAGAAGCACTCTCCGGCCAACATGCCCAACTGCAGCAACAGCTCCCAAACCGAAGGAGCCAGGACCCAAAGACCTAGCTGGCCTGAAGGGCCCCCAGGGGGCCACCAAGCAGCCCCTCTCCATTTGGGTCTACGGGCTTTCGTTGGGCATGGATACCTGAGAGGTACCTGCAAGGTTGCAGTTCGCGGCCTGAGAAGCACTCTCCGGCCAACATGCTCAACTGCAGCAACAGCTCCCAAAGCGAAGGAGCCAGGACCCAAAGACCTAGCTGGCCTGAAGGGCCCCCATGGGGCCCCCAAGGAGCTCCTCTCCATTTGGGTCTGGGGGCTTTAGTTGGGCCGGGAACCTGGGAGGTACCAGCAAGGTTGCAGTTCGCGGCCCGAGAAGCACTCTCCGGCCAACATGCCCAACTGCAGCAACAGCTCCCAAAGCGAAGGAGCCAGGACCCAAAGACCTAGCTGGCCTGAAGGGCCCCCAGGGGGCCCCCAAGCAGCCCCTCTCCATTTGGGTCTGGGGGCTTTTGTTGGGCATGGAACCTGGGAGATTCCTGCAAGGTTGCAGTTCGAGGCCCGAGAAGCACTCTCCGGCCAACATGCCCAACTGCAGCAACAGCTCCCAAAGCGAAGGAGCCAGGACCCAAAGACCTAGCTGGCCTGAAGGGCCCCCAGGGGGCCCCCAAGCAGCCCCTCTCAATTTGGGTCTGGGGGCTTTCGTTGGGCCGGGAACCTGGGAGAATCCTGCAAGGTTGCAGTTCGCGGCCCGAGAAGCACTCTCCGGCCAACATGCCCAACTGCAGCAACAGCTCCCAAACCGAAGGAGCCAGGACCCAAAGACCTAGCTGGCCTGAAGGGCCACCAGGGGGCCCCCAAGCAGCACCTCTCAATTTGGGTCTGGGGGCTTTCGTTGGGCCGGGAACCTGGGAGGTACCTGCAAGGTTGCAGTTCGCGGTCCGAGAAGCACTCTCCGAGCCAACATGCACAACTGCAGCAACAGCTCCCAAAGCGAAGGAGCCAGGACCCAAAGACCTAGCTGGCCTGAAGGGCCCCCAGGGGGGCCCCAAGCAGCCCCTCTCCATTTGGGTCTGGGGGCTTTCGTTGGGCCGGGAACCTGGGAGGTACCTGCAAGGTTGCAGTTCGCGGCCCGAGAAGCACTCTCCGGCCAACATGCCCAACTGCAGCAACAGCTCCCAAACCGAAGGAGCCAGGACCCAAAGACCTAGCTGGCCTGAAGGGCCCCCAGGGGGCCCCCAAGGAGCTCCTCTCCATTTGGGTCTGGGGGCTTTCGTTGGGCATGGAACCTGGGAGATTCCTGCAAGGTTGCAGTTCGCGGCCCGAGAAGCACTCTCCGGCCAACATGCCCAACTGCAGCAACAGCTCCCAAACCGAAGGAGCCAGGACCCAAAGACCTAGCTGGCCTGAAGGGCCCCCAGGGGGCCCCCAAGCAGCCCCTCTCCATTTGGGTCTGGGGGCTTTTGTTGGGCCGGGAACCTGGGAGATTCCTGCAAGGTTGCAGTTCGAGGCCCGAGAAGCACTCTCCGGCCAACATGCCCAACGTCAACAACAGCTCCCAAACCGAATGAGCCAGGACCCAAAGACCTAGCTGGCCTGAAGGGCCCCCAGGGGGCCCCCAAGCAGCCCCTCTCCATTTGGGTCTGGGGGCTTTCGTTGGGTCGGGAACCTGGGAGATTCCTGCAAGGTTGCAGTTCGCGGCCCGAGAAGCACTCTCCGGCCAACATGCCCAACTGCAGCAACAGCTCCCAAAGCGAAGGAGCCAGGACCCAAAGACCTAGCTGGCCTGAAGGGCCCCCAGGGGGCCCCCAAGCAGCCCCTCTCCATTTGGGTCTGGGGGCTTTCGTTGGGCATGGATACCTGAGAGGTATCTGCAAGGTTGCAGTTCGCGGCCTGAGAAGCACTCTCCGGCCAACATGCTCAACTGCAGCAACAGCTCCCAAAGCGAAGGAGCCAGGACCCAAAGACCTAGCTGGCCTGAAGGGCCCCCATGGGGCCCCCAAGGAGCTCCTCTCCATTTGGGTCTGGGGGCTTTCGTTGGGCCGGGAACCTGGGAGGTACCAGCAAGGTTGCAGTTCGAGGCACGAGAAGCACTCTCCGGCCAACATGCCCAACGTCAACAACAGCTCCCAAACCGAATGAGCCAGGACCCAAAGACCTAGCTGGCCTGAAGGGCCCCCAGGGGGCCCCCAAGCAGCCCCTCTCCATTTGGGTCTGGGGGCTTTCGTTGGGTCGGGAACCTGGGAGATTCCTGCAAGGTTGCAGTTCGCGGCCTGAGAAGCACTCTCCGGCCAACATGCCCAATTGCAGCAACAGCTCCCAAACCGAAGGAGCCAGGACCCAAAGACCTAGCTGGCCTGAAGGGCCCCCAGGGGGCCCCCAGGCAGCCCCTCTCCATTTGGGTCTGGGGGCTTTCGTTGGGCATGGATACCTGAGAGGTACCTGCAAGGTTGCAGTTCGCGGCCTGAGAAGCACTCTCCGGCCAACATGCTCAACTGCAGCAACAGCTCCCAAAGCGAAGGAGCCAGGACCCAAAGACCTAGCTGGCCTGAAGGGCCCCCATGGGGCCCCCAAGGAGCTCCTCTCCATTTGGGTCTGGGGGCTTTAGTTGGGCCGGGAACCTGGGAGGTACCAGCAAGGTTGCAGTTCGCGGCCGGACAAGCACTCTCCGGCCAACATGCCCAACTGCAGCAACAGCTCCCAAACCGAAGGAGCCAGGACCCAAAGACCTAGCTGGCCTGAAGGGCCCCCAGGGGGCCCCCAAGCAGCCCCTCTCTATTTGGGTCTGGGGGCTTTCGTTGGGCCGGGAACCTGGGAGATTCGTGCAAGGTTGCAGTTCGCGGCCCGAGAAGCACTCTCCGGCCAACATGCCCAACTGCAGCAACAGCTCCCAAACTGAAGGAGCCAGGACCCAAAGACCTAGCTGGCCTGAAGGGCCCCCAGGGGGCCCCCAAGCAGCCCCTCTCAATTTGGGTCTGGGGGCTTTCGTTGGGCCGGGAACCTGGGAGATTCCTGCAAGGTTGCAGTTCGTGGCCCGAGAAGCACTCTCCGGCCAACATGCACAACTGCAGCAACAGCTCCCAAAGCGAAGGAGCCAGGACCCAAAGACCTAGCTGGCCTGAAGGGCCCCCAGGGGGCCCCCAAGCAGCCCCTCTCCATTTGGGTCTGGGGGCTTTCGTTGGGCATGGATACCTGAGAGGTACCTGCAAGGTTGCAGTTCGCGGCCCGAGAAGCACTCTCCGGCCAACATGCCCAACTGCAGCAACAGCTCCCAAAGCGAAGGAGCCAGGACCCAAAGACCTAGCTGGCCTGAAGGGCCCCCAGGGGGCCCCCAAGCAGCCCCTCTCCATTTGGGTCTGGGGGCTTTTGTTGGGCCGGGAACCTGGGAGATTCCTGCAAGGTTGCAGTTCGAGGCCCGAGAAGCACTCTCCGGACAACATGCACAACGTCAACAACAGCTCCCAAACCGAATGAGCCAGGACCCAAAGACCTAGCTGGCCTGAAGGGCCCCCAGGGGGCCCCCAAGCAGCCCCTCTCCATTTGGGTCTGGGGGCTTTCGTTGGGTCGGGAACCTGGGAGATTCCTGCAAGGTTGCAGTTCGCGGCCCGAGAAGCACTCTCCGGCCAACATGCCCAACTGCAGCAACAGCTCCCAAACCGAAGGAGCCAGGACCCAAAGACCTAGCTGGCCTGAAGGGCCCCCAGGGGGCCACCAAGCAGCCCCTCTCAATTTGGGTCTGGGGGCTTTCGTTGGGCATGGATACCTGAGAGGTATCTGCAAGGTTGCAGTTCGCGGCCTGAGAAGCACTCTCCGGCCAACATGCTCAACTGCAGCAACAGCTCCCAAAGCGAAGGAGCCAGGACCCAAAGACCTAGCTGGCCTGAAGGGCCCCCATGGGGCCCCCAAGGAGCTCCTCTCCATTTGGGTCTGGGGGCTTTCGTTGGGCCGGGAACCTGGGAGAATCCTTCAAGGTTGCAGTTCGCGGCCCGAGAAGCACTCTCTGGCCAACATGCCCAACTGCAGCAACAGCTCCCAAACCGAAGGAGCCAGGACCCAAAGACCTAGCTGGCCTGAAGGGCCACCAGGGGGCCCCCAAGCAGCACCTCTCAATTTGGGTCTGGGGGCTTTCGTTGGGCCGGGAACCTGGGAGAATCCTGCAAGGTTGCAGTTCGCGGTCCGAGAAGCACTCTCCGAGCCAACATGCACAACTGCAGCAACAGCTCCCAAAGCGAAGGAGCCAGGACCCAAAGACCTAGCTGGCCTGAAGGGCCCCCAGGGGGGCCCCAAGCAGCCCCTCTCAATTTGGGTCTGGGGGCTTTCGTTGGGCATGGAACCTGGGAGATTCCTGCAAGGTTGCAGTTCGCGGCCCGAGAAGCACTCTCCGGCCAACATGCCCAACTGCAGCAACAGCTCCCAAACCGAAGGAGCCAGGACCCAAAGACCTAGCTGGCCTGAAGGGCCCCCAGGGGGCCCCCAAGCAGCCCCTCTCCATTTGGGTCTGGGGGCTTTTGTTGGGCCGGGAACCTGGGAGATTCCTGCAAGGTTGCAGTTCGAGGCCCGAGAAGCACTCTCCGGCCAACATGCCCAACGTCAACAACAGCTCCCAAACCGAATGAGCCAGGACCCAAAGACCTAGCTGGCCTGAAGGGCCCCCAGGGGGCCCCCAAGCAGCCCCTCTCCATTTGGGTCTGGGGGCTTTCGTTGGGTCGGGAACCTGGGAGATTCCTGCAAGGTTGCAGTTCGCGGCCCGAGAAGCACTCTCCGGCCAACATGCCCAACTGCAGCAACAGCTCCCAAACCGAAGGAGCCAGGACCCAAAGACCTAGCTGGCCTGAAGGGCCCCCAGGGGGCCCCCAAGCAGCCCCTCTCCATTTGGGTCTGGGGGCTTTCGTTGGGCATGGATACCTGAGAGGTACCTGCAAGGTTGCAGTTCGCGGCCCGAGAAGCACTCTCCGGCCAACATGCCCAACTGCAGCAACAGCTCCCAAAGCGAAGGAGCCAGGACACAAAGACCTAGCTGGCCTGAAGGGCCCCCAGGGGGCCCCCAAGCAGCCCCTCTCAATTTGGGTCTGGGGGCTTTCGTTGGGCCGGGAACCTGGGAGATTCATGCAAGGTTGCAGTTCGCGGCCCGAGAAGCACTCTCCGGCCAACATGCCCAACTGCAGCAACAGCTCCCAAACCGAAGGAGCCAGGACCCAAAGACCTAGCTGGCCTGAAGGGCCCCCAGGGGGCCCCCAAGCAGCCCCTCTCAATTTGGGTCTGGGGGCTTTCGTTGGGCATGGAACCGTGGAGAATCCTGCAAGGTTGCAGTTCGCGGCCCGAGAAGCACTCTCCGGCCAACATGCCCAACTGCAGCAACAGCTCCCAAACCGAAGGAGCCAGGACCCAAAGACCTAGCTGGCCTGAAGGGCCCCCAGGGGGCCCCCAAGCAGCCCCTCTCAATTTGGGTCTGGGGGCTTTCGTTGGGCCGGGAACCTGGGAGAATCCTGCAAGGTTGCAGTTCGCGGCCCGAGAAGCACTCTCCGGCCAACATGCCCAACTGCAGCAACAGCTCCCAAAGCGAAGGAGCCAGGACCCAAAGACCTAGCTGGCCTGAAGGGCCCCCAGGGGGCCCCCAAGCAGCCCCTCTCCATTTGGGTCTGGGGGCTTTCGTTGGGCCGGGATCCTGGGAGAATCCTGCAAGGTTGCAGTTCGCGGCCCGAGAAGCACTCTCCGGCCAACATGCCCAACTGCAGCAACAGCTCCCAAAGCGAAGGAGCCAGGACACAAAGACCTAGCTGGCCTGAAGGGCCCCCAGGGGGCCCCCAAGCAGCCCCTCTCAATTTGGGTCTGGGGGCTTTCGTTGGGCATGGATACCTGAGAGGTACCTGCAAGGTTACAGTTCGCGGCCCGAGAAGCACTCTCCGGCCAACATGCTCAACTGCAGCAACAGCTCCCAAAGCGAAGGAGCCAGGACCCAAAGACCTAGCTGGCCTGAAGGGCCCCCAGGGGGCCCCCAAGCAGCCCCTCTCCATTTGGGTCTGGGGGCTTTCGTTGGGCCGGGAACCTGGGAGAATCCTGCAAGGTTGCAGTTCGCATCCCGAGAAGCACTCTCCGGCCAACATGCCCAACTGCAGCAACAGCTCCCAAAGCGAAGGAGCCAGGACCCAAAGACCTAGCTGGCCTGAAGGGCCCCCAGGGGGCCACCAAGCAGCCCCTCTCAATTTGGGTCTGGGGGCTTTCGTTGGGCATGGATACCTGAGAGGTACCTGCAAGGTTACAGTTCGCGGCCCGAGAAGCACTCTCCGGCCAACATGCCCAACTGCAGCAACAGCTCCCAAACCGAAGGAGCCAGGACCCAAAGACCTAGCTGGCCTGAAGGGCCCCCAGGGGGCCCCCAAGCAGCCCCTCTCAATTTGGGTTTGGGGGCTTTCGTTGGGCCGGGAACCTGGGAGATTCCTGCAAGGTTGCAGTTCGCGGCCCGAGAAGCACTCTCCGGCCAACATGCCCAACTGCAGCAACAGCTCCCAAAGCGAAGGAGCCAGGACCCAAAGACCTAGCTGGCCTGAAGGGCCCCCAGGGGGCCCCCAAGCAGCCCCTCTCAATTTGGGTCTGGGGGCTTTCGTTGGGCATGGAACCTGGGAGATTCCTGCAAGGTTGCAGTTCGCGGCCCGAGAAACACTCTCCGGCCAACATGCCCAACTGCAGCAACAGCTCCCAAACCGAATGAGCCAGGACCCAAAGACCTAGCTGGCCTGAAGGGCCCCCAGGGGGGCCCCAAGCAGCCCCTCTCAATTTGGGTCTGGGGGCTTTCGTTGGGCCGGGAACCTGGGAGAATCCTTCAAGGTTGCAGTTCGCGGCCCGAGAAGCACTCTCCGGCCAACATGCCCAACTGCAGCAACAGCTCCCAAACCGAAGGAGCCAGGACCCAAAGACCTAGCTGGCCTGAAGGGCCCCCAGGGGGCCACCAAGCAGCCCCTCTCCATTTGGGTCTACGGGCTTTCGTTGGGCATGGATACCTGAGAGGTACCTGCAAGGTTGCAGTTCGCGGCCTGAGAAGCACTCTCCGGCCAACATGCTCAACTGCAGCAACAGCTCCCAAAGCGAAGGAGCCAGGACCCAAAGACCTAGCTGGCCTGAAGGGCCCCCATGGGGCCCCCAAGGAGCTCCTCTCCATTTGGGTCTGGGGGCTTTCGTTGGGCCGGGAACCTGGGAGGTACCAGCAAGGTTGCAGTTCGCGGCCCGAGAAGCACTCTCCGGCCAACATGCCCAACTGCAGCAACAGCTCCCAAAGCGAAGGAGCCAGGACCCAAAGACCTAGCTGGCCTGAAGGGCCCCCAGGGGGCCCCCAAGCAGCCCCTCTCCATTTGGGTCTGGGGGCTTTTGTTGGGCATGGAACCTGGGAGATTCCTGCAAGGTTGCAGTTCGAGGCCCGAGAAGCACTCTCCGGCCAACATGCCCAACTGCAGCAACAGCTCCCAAAGCGAAGGAGCCAGGACCCAAAGACCTAGCTGGCCTGAAGGGCCCCCAGGGGGGCCTCAAGCAGCCCCTCTCAATTTGGGTTTGGGGGCTTTCGTTGGGCATGGAACCTGGGAGAATCCTGCACGGTTGCAGTTCGCGGCCCGAGAAGCACTCTCCGGCCAACATGCCCAACTGCAGCAACAGCTCCCAAACCGAAGGAGCCAGGACCCAAAGACCTAGCTGGCCTGAAGGGCCACCAGGGGGCCCCCAAGCAGCCCCTCTCAATTTGGGTCTGGGGGCTTTCGTTGGGCCGGGAACCTGGGAGAATCCTGCAAGGTTGCAGTTCGCGGTCCGAGAAGCACTCTCCGAGCCAACATGCACAACTGCAGCAACAGCTCCCAAAGCGAAGGAGCCAGGACCCAAAGACCTAGCTGGCCTGAAGGGCCCCCAGGGGGGCCCCAAGCAGCCCCTCTCAATTTGGGTCTGGGGGCTTTCGTTGGGCCGGGAACCTGGGAGGTACCTGCAAGGTTGCAGTTCGCGGCCCGAGAAGCACTCTCCGGCCAACATGCCCAACTGCAGCAACAGCTCCCAAAGCGAAGGAGCCAGGACCCAAAGACCTAGCTGGCCTGAAGGGCCCCCAGGGGGCCCCCAAGCAGCCCCTCTCAATTTGGGTCTGGGGGCTTTCGTTGGGCATGGAACCTGGGAGATTCCTGCAAGGTTGCAGTTCGCGGCCCGAGAAGCACTCTCCGGCCAACATGCCCAACTGCAGCAACAGCTCCCAAACCGAAGGAGCCAGGACCCAAAGACCTAGCTGGCCTGAAGGGCCCCCAGGGGGCCCCCAAGCAGCCCCTCTCAATTTGGGTCTGGGGGCTTTCGTTGGGCATGGATACCTGAGAGGTACCTGCAAGGTTACAGTTCGCGGCCCGAGAAGCACTCTCCGGCCAACATGCTCAACTGCAGCAACAGCTCCCAAAGCGAAGGAGCCAGGACCCAAAGACCTAGCTGGCCTGAAGGGCCCCCAGGGGGCCCCCAAGCAGCCCCTCTCCATTTGGGTCTGGGGGCTTTCGTTGGGCCGGGAACCTGGGAGAATCCTACAAGGTTGCAGTTCGCATCCCGAGAAGCACTCTCCGGCCAACATGCCCAACTGCAGCAACAGCTCCCAAAGCGAAGGAGCCAGGACCCAAAGACCTAGCTGGCCTGAAGGGCCCCCAGGGGGCCACCAAGCAGCCCCTCTCAATTTGGGTCTGGGGGCTTTCGTTGGGCATGGATACCTGAGAGGTACCTGCAAGGTTACAGTTCGCGGCCCGAGAAGCACTCTCCGGCCAACATGCCCAACTGCAGCAACAGCTCCCAAACCGAAGGAGCCAGGACCCAAAGACCTAGCTGGCCTGAAGGGCCCCCAGGGGGCCCCCAAGCAGCCCCTCTCAATTTGGGTTTGGGGGCTTTCGTTGGGCCGGGAACCTGGGAGATTCCTGCAAGGTTGCAGTTCGCGGCCCGAGAAGCACTCTCCGGCCAACATGCCCAACTGCAGCAACAGCTCCCAAAGCGAAGGAGCCAGGACCCAAAGACCTAGCTGGCCTGAAGGGCCCCCAGGGGGCCCCCAAGCAGCCCCTCTCAATTTGGGTCTGGGGGCTTTCGTTGGGCATGGAACCTGGGAGATTCCTGCAAGGTTGCAGTTCGCGGCCCGAGAAACACTCTCCGGCCAACATGCCCAACTGCAGCAACAGCTCCCAAACCGAATGAGCCAGGACCCAAAGACCTAGCTGGCCTGAAGGGCCCCCAGGGGGGCCCCAAGCAGCCCCTCTCAATTTGGGTCTGGGGGCTTTCGTTGGGCCGGGAACCTGGGAGAATCCTTCAAGGTTGCAGTTCGCGGCCCGAGAAGCACTCTCCGGCCAACATGCCCAACTGCAGCAACAGCTCCCAAACCGAAGGAGCCAGGACCCAAAGACCTAGCTGGCCTGAAGGGCCCCCAGGGGGCCCCCAAGCAGCCCCTCTCCATTTGGGTCTACGGGCTTTCGTTGGGCATGGATACCTGAGAGGTACCTGCAAGGTTGCAGTTCGCGGCCTGAGAAGCACTCTCCGGCCAACATGCTCAACTGCAGCAACAGCTCCCAAAGCGAAGGAGCCAGGACCCAAAGACCTAGCTGGCCTGAAGGGCCCCCATGGGGCCCCCAAGGAGCTCCTCTCCATTTGGGTCTGGGGGCTTTCGTTGGGCCGGGAACCTGGGAGGTACCAGCAAGGTTGCAGTTCGCGGCCCGAGAAGCACTCTCCGGCCAACATGCCCAACTGCAGCAACAGCTCCCAAAGCGAAGGAGCCAGGACCCAAAGACCTAGCTGGCCTGAAGGGCCACCAGGGGGCCCCCAAGCAGCCCCTCTCCATTTGGGTCTGGGGGCTTTTGTTGGGCATGGAACCTGGGAGATTCCTGCAAGGTTGCAGTTCGAGGCCCGAGAAGCACTCTCCGGCCAACATGCCCAACTGCAGCAACAGCTCCCAAACCGAAGGAGCCAGGACCCAAAGACCTAGCTGGCCTGAAGGGCCCCCAGGGGGGCCCCAAGCAGCCCCTCTCAATTTGGGTCTGGGGGCTTTCGTTGGGCCGGGAACCTGGGAGAATCCTGCACGGTTGCAGTTCGCGGCCCGAGAAGCACTCTCCGGCCAACATGCCCAACTGCAGCAACAGCTCCCAAACCGAAGGAGCCAGGACCCAAAGACCTAGCTGGCCTGAAGGGCCACCAGGGGGCCCCCAAGCAGCCCCTCTCAATTTGGGTCTGGGGGCTTTCGTTGGGCCGGGAACCTGGGAGAATCCTGCAAGGTTGCAGTTCGCGGTCCGAGAAGCACTCTCCGAGCCAACATGCACAACTGCAGCAACAGCTCCCAAAGCGAAGGAGCCAGGACCCAAAGACCTAGCTGGCCTGAAGGGCCCCCAGGGGGGCCCCAAGCAGCCCCTCTCAATTTGGGTCTGGGGGCTTTCGTTGGGCCGGGAACCTGGGAGGTACCTGCAAGGTTGCAGTTCGCGGCCCGAGAAGCACTCTCCGGCCAACATGCCCAACTGCAGCAACAGCTCCCAAAGCGAAGGAGCCAGGACCCAAAGACCTAGCTGGCCTGAAGGGCCCCCAGGGGGCCCCCAAGCAGCCCCTCTCAATTTGGGTCTGGGGGCTTTCGTTGGGCATGGAACCTGGGAGATTCCTGCAAGGTTGCAGTTCGCGGCCCGAGAAGCACTCTCCGGCCAACATGCCCAACTGCAGCAACAGCTCCCAAACCGAAGGAGCCAGGACCCAAAGACCTAGCTGGCCTGAAGGGCCCCCAGGGGGCCCCCAAGCAGCCCCTCTCCATTTGGGTCTGGGGGCTTTTGTTGGGCCGGGAACCTGGGAGATTCCTGCAAGGTTGCAGTTCGAGGCCCGAGAAGCACTCTCCGGCCAACATGCCCAACGTCAACAACAGCTCCCAAACCGAATGAGCCAGGACCCAAAGACCTAGCTGGCCTGAAGGGCCCCCAGGGGGCCCCCAAGCAGCCCCTCTCCATTTGGGTCTGGGGGCTTTCGTTGGGTCGGGAACCTGGGAGATTCCTGCAAGGTTGCAGTTCGCGGCCCGAGAAGCACTCTCCGGCCAACATGCCCAACTGCAGCAACAGCTCCCAAAGCGAAGGAGCCAGGACCCAAAGACCTAGCTGGCCTGAAGGGCCCCCAGGGGGCCCCCAAGCAGCCCCTCTCAATTTTGGTCTGGGGGCTTTCGTTGGGCATGGATACCTGAGAGTTATCTGCAAGGTTGCAGTTCGCGGCCTGAGAAGCACTCTCCGGCCAACATGCTCAACTGCAGCAACAGCTCCCAAAGCGAAGGAGCCAGGACCCAAAGACCTAGCTGGCCTGAAGGGCCCCCATGGGGCCCCCAAGGAGCTCCTCTCCATTTGGGTCTGGGGGCTTTCGTTGGGCCGGGAACCTGGGAGAATCCTTCAAGGTTGAAGTTCGCGGCCCGAGAAGCACTCTCCGGCCAACATGCCCAACTGCAGCAACAGCTCCCAAACCGAAGGAGCCAGGACCCAAAGACCTAGCTGGCCTGAAGGGCCACCAGGGGGCCCCCAAGCAGCACCTCTCAATTTGGGTCTGGGGGCTTTCGTTGGGCCGGGAACCTGGGAGAATCCTGCAAGGTTGCAGTTCGCGGTCCGAGAAGCACTCTCCGAGCCAACATGCACAACTGCAGCAACAGCTCCCAAAGCGAAGGAGCCAGGACCCAAAGACCTAGCTGGCCTGAAGGGCCCCCAGGGGGGCCCCAAGCAGCCCCTCTCAATTTGGGTCTGGGGGCTTTCGTTGGGCATGGAACCTGGGAGATTCCTGCAAGGTTGCAGTTCGCGGCCCGAGAAGCACTCTCCGGCCAACATGCCCAACTGCAGCAACAGCTCCCAAACCGAAGGAGCCAGGACCCAAAGACCTAGCTGGCCTGAAGGGCCCCCAGGGGGCCCCCAAGCAGCCCCTCTCCATTTGGGTCTGGGGGCTTTTGTTGGGCCGGGAACCTGGGAGATTCCTGCAAGGTTGCAGTTCGAGGCCCGAGAAGCACTCTCCGGCCAACATGCCCAACGTCAACAACAGCTCCCAAACCGAATGAGCCAGGACCCAAAGACCTAGCTGGCCTGAAGGGCCCCCAGGGGGCCCCCAAGCAGCCCCTCTCCATTTGGGTCTGGGGGCTTTCGTTGGGTCGGGAACCTGGGAGATTCCTGCAAGGTTGCAGTTCGCGGCCCGAGAAGCACTCTCCGGCCAACATGCCCAACTGCAGCAACAGCTCCCAAACCGAAGGAGCCAGGACCCAAAGACCTAGCTGGCCTGAAGGGCCCCCAGGGGGCCACCAAGCAGCCCCTCTCCATTTGGGTCTGGGGGCTTTCGTTGGGCATGGATACCTGAGAGGTACCTGCAAGGTTGCAGTTCGCGGCCTGAGAAGCACTCTCCGGCCAACATGCTCAACTGCAGCAACAGCTCCCAAAGCGAAGGAGCCAGGACCCAAAGACCTAGCTGGCCTGAAGGGCCCCCATGGGGCCCCCAAGCAGCCCCTCTCCATTTGGGTCTGGGGGCTTTAGTTGGGTTGGGAACCTGGGAGGTACCAGCAAGGTTGCAGTTCGCGGCCGGAGAAGCACTCTCCGGCCAACATGCCCAACTGCAGCAACAGCTCCCAAACCGAAGGAGCCAGGACCCAAAGACCTAGCTGGCCTGAAGGGCCCCCAGGGGGCCCCCAAGCAGCCCCTCTCCATTTGGGTCTGGGGGCTTTCGTTGGGCCGGGAACCTGGGAGATTCGTGCAAGGTTGCAGTTCGCGGCCCGAGAAGCACTCTCCGGCCAACATGCCCAACTGCAGCAACAGCTCCCAAACTGAAGGAGCCAGGACCCAAAGACCTAGCTGGCCTGAAGGGCCCCCAGGGGGCCCCCAAGCAGCCCCTCTCAATTTGGGTCTGGGGGCTTTCGTTGGGTCGGGAACCTGGGAGATTCCTGCAAGGTTGCAGTTCGTGGCCCGAGAAGCACTCTCCGGCCAACATGCCCAACTGCAGCAACAGCTCCCAAAGCGAAGGAGCCAGGACCCAAAGACCTAGCTGGCCTGAAGGGCCCCCAGGGGGCCCCCAAGCAGCCCCTCTCCATTTGGGTCTGGGGGCTTTCGTTGGGCATGGATACCTGAGAGGTACCTGCAAGGTTGCAGTTCGCGGCCCGAGAAGCACTCTCCGGCCAACATGCCCAACTGCAGCAACAGCTCCCAAAGCGAAGGAGCCAGGACACAAAGACCTAGCTGGCCTGAAGGGCCCCCAGGGGGCCCCCAAGCAGCCCCTCTCAATTTGGGTCTGGGGGCTTTCGTTGGGCCGGGAACCTGGGAGATTCATGCAAGGTTGCAGTTCGCGGCCCGAGAAGCACTCTCCGGCCAACATGCCCAACTGCAGCAACAGCTCCCAAACCGAAGGAGCCAGGACCCAAAGACCTAGCTGGCCTGAAGGGCCCCCAGGGGGCCACCAAGCAGCCCCTCTCAATTTGGGTCTGGGGGCTTTCGTTGGGCATGGAACCTTGGAGAATCCTGCAAGGTTGCAGTTCGCGGCCCGAGAAGCACTCTCCGGCCAACATGCCCAACTGCAGCAACAGCTCCCAAACCGAAGGAGCCAGGACCCAAAGACCTAGCTGGCCTGAAGGGCCCCCAGGGGGCCCCCAAGCAGCCCCTCTCCATTTGGGTCTGGGGGCTTTCGTTGGGCCGGGAACCTGGGAGAATCCTGCAAGGTTGCAGTTCGCGGCCCGAGAAGCACTCTCCGGCCAACATGCCCAACTGCAGCAACAGCTCCCAAAGCGAAGGAGCCAGGACCCAAAGACCTAGCTGGCCTGAAGGGCCCCCAGGGGGCCCCCAAGCAGCCCCTCTCCATTTGGGTCTGGGGGCTTTCGTTGGGCCGGGATCCTGGGAGAATCCTGCAAGGTTGCAGTTCGCGGCCCGAGAAGCACTCTCCGGCCAACATGCCCAACTGCAGCAACAGCTCCCAAACCAAAGGAGCCAGGACACAAAGACCTAGCTGGCCTGAAGGGCCCCCAGGGGGCCCCCAAGCAGCCCCTCTCAATTTGGGTCTGGGGGCTTTCGTTGGGCATGGATACCTGAGAGGTACCTGCAAGGTTGCAGTTCGCGGCCCGAGAAGCACTCTCCGGCCAACATGCCCAACTGCAGCAACAGCTCCCAAAGCGAAGGAGCCAGGACCCAAAGACCTAGCTGGCCTGAAGGGCCCCCAGGGGGCCCCCAAGCAGCCCCTCTCCATTTGGGTCTGGGGGCTTTCGTTGGGCCGGGAACCTGGGAGGTACCTGCAAGGTTGCAGTTCGCGGCCCGAGAAGCACTCTCCGGCCAACATGCCCAACTGCAGCAACAGCTCCCAAACCGAAGGAGCCAGGACCCAAAGACCTAGCTGGCCTGAAGGGCCCCCAGGGGGCCACCAAGCAGCCCCTCTCCATTTGGGTCTGGGGGCTTTCGTTGGGCATGGATACCTGAGAGGTACCTGCAAGGTTGCAGTTCGCGGCCCGAGAAGCACTCTCCGGCCAACATGCCCAACTGCAGCAACAGCTCCCAAAGCGAAGGAGCCAGGACCCAAAGACCTAGCTGGCCTGAAGGGCCCCCAGGGGGCCCCCAAGCAGCCCCTCTCCATTTGGGTCTGGGGGCTTTTGTTGGGCATGGAACCTGGGAGATTCCTGCAAGGTTGCAGTTCGAGGCCCGAGAAGCACTCTCCGGCCAACATGCCCAACTGCAGCAACAGCTCCCAAAGCGAAGGAGCCAGGACACAAAGACCTAGCTGGCCTGAAGGGCCCCCAGGGGGCCCCCAAGCAGCCCCTCTCCATTTGGGTCTGGGGGCTTTCGTTGGGCCGGGAACCTGGGAGATTCCTGCAAGGTTGCAGTTCGCGGCCCGAGAAGCACTCTCCGGCCAACATGCCCAACTGCAGCAACAGCTCCCAAACCGAAAGAGCCAGGACCCAAAGACCTAGCTGGCCTGAAGGGCCCCCAGGGGGGCCCCAAGCAGCCCCTCTCAATTTGGGTCTGGGGGCTTTCGTTGGGCCGGGAACCTGGGAGATTCATGCAAGGTTGCAGTTCGCGGCCCGAGAAGCACTCTCCGGCCAACATGCCCAACTGCAGCAACAGCTCCCAAACCGAAGGAGCCAGGACCCAAAGACCTAGCTGGCCTGAAGGGCCCCCAGGGGGCCCCCAAGGAGCTCCTCTCAATTTGGGTCTGGGGGCTTTCGTTGGGCCGGGAACCTGGGAGATTCATGCAAGGTTGCAGTTCGCGGCCCGAGAAGCACTCTCCGGCCAACATGCCCAACTGCAGCAACAGCTCCCAAACCGAAGGAGCCAGGACCCAAAGACCTAGCTGGCCTGAAGGGCCCCCAGGGGGCCACCAAGCAGCCCCTCTCAATTTGGGTCTGGGGGCTTTCGTTGGGCATGGAACCTTGGAGAATCCTGCAAGGTTGCAGTTCGCGGCCCGAGAAGCACTCTCCGGCCAACATGCCCAACTGCAGCAACAGCTCCCAAACCGAAGGAGCCAGGACCCAAAGACCTAGCTGGCCTGAAGGGCCCCCAGGGGGCCACCAAGCAGCCCCTCTCAATTTGGGTCTGGGGGCTTTCGTTGGGCCGGGAACCTGGGAGAATCCTGCAAGGTTGCAGTTCGCGGCCCGAGAAGCACTCTCCGGCCAACATGCCCAACTGCAGCAACAGCTCCCAAAGCGAAGGAGCCAGGACCCAAAGACCTAGCTGGCCTGAAGGGCCCCCAGGGGGCCCCCAAGCAGCCCCTCTCCATTTGGGTCTGGGGGCTTTCGTTGGGCCGGGATCCTGGGAGAATCCTGCAAGGTTGCAGTTCGCGGCCCGAGAAGCACTCTCCGGCCAACATGCCCAACTGCAGCAACAGCTCCCAAACCGAAGGAGCCAGGACACAAAGACCTAGCTGGCCTGAAGGGCCCCCAGGGGGCCCCCAAGCAGCCCCTCTCAATTTGGGTCTGGGGGCTTTCGTTGGGCATGGATACCTGAGAGGTACCTGCAAGGTTGCAGTTCGCGGCCCGAGAAGCACTCTCCGGCCAACATGCCCAACTGCAGCAACAGCTCCCAAAGCGAAGGAGCCAGGACCCAAAGACCTAGCTGGCCTGAAGGGCCCCCAGGGGGCCCCCAAGCAGCCCCTCTCCATTTGGGTCTGGGGGCTTTCGTTGGTTCGGGAACCTGGGAGGTACCTGCAAGGTTGCAGTTCGCGGCCCGAGAAGCACTCTCCGGCCAACATGCCCAACTGCAGCAACAGCTCACAAACCGAAGGAGCCAGGACCCAAAGACCTAGCTGGCCTGAAGGGCCCCCAGGGGGCCACCAAGCAGCCCCTCTCCATTTGGGTCTGGGGGCTTTCGTTGGGCATGGATACCTGAGAGGTTCCTGCAAGGTTGCAGTTCGCGGCCCGAGAAGCACTCTCCGGCCAACATGCCCAACTGCAGCAACAGCTCCCAAAGCGAAGGAGCCAGGACCCAAAGACCTAGCTGGCCTGAAGGGCCCCCAGGGGGCCCCAAAGCAGCCCCTCTCCATTTGGGTCTGGGGGCTTTTGTTGGGCATGGAACCTGGGAGATTCCTGCAAGGTTGCAGTTCGAGGCCCGAGAAGCACTCTCCGGCCAACATGCCCAACTGCAGCAACAGCTCCCAAACCGAAGGAGCCAGGACACAAAGACCTAGCTGGCCTGAAGGGCCCCCAGGGGGCCCGCAAGCAGCCCCTCTCCATTTGGGTCTGGGGGCTTTCGTTGGGCCGGGAACCTGGGAGATTCCTTCAAGGTTGCAGTTCGCGGCCCGAGAAGCACTCTCCGGCCAACATGCCCAACTGCAGCAACAGCTCCCAAAGCGAAGGAGCCAGGACCCAAAGACCTAGCTGGCCTGAAGGGCCCCCAGGGGGGCCCCAAGCAGCCCCTCTCAATTTGGGTCTGGGGGCTTTCGTTGGGCCGGGAACCTGGGAGATTCCTGCGAGGTTGCAGTTCGCGGCCCGAGAAGCACTCTCCGGCCAACATGCCCAACTGCAGCAACAGCTCCCAAACCGAAGGAGCCAGGACCCAAAGACCTAGCTGGCCTGAAGGGCCCCCAGGGGGCCCCCAAGCAGCCCCTCTCAATTTGGGTCTGGGGGCTTTCGTTGGGCATGTATACCTGAGAGGTACCTGCAAGGTTACAGTTCGCGGCCCGAGAAGCACTCTCCGGCCAACATGCCCAACTGCAGCAACAGCTCCCAAACCGAAGGAGCCAGGACCCAAAGACCTAGCTGGCCTGAAGGGCCCCCAGGGGGCCACCAAGCAGCCCCTCTCAATTTGGGTCTGGGGGCTTTCGTTGGGCCGGGAACCTGTGAGATGCATGCAAAGTTGCAGTTCGCGGCCCGAGAAGCACTCTCCGGCCAACATGCCCAACTGCAGCAACAGCTCCCAAACCGAAGGAGCCAGGACCCAAAGACCTAGCTGGCCTGAAGGGCCCCCAGGGGGGCCCCAAGCAGCCCCTCTCCAGTTGGGTCTGGGGGCTTTCGTTGGGTCGGGAACCTGGGAGGTACCAGCAAGGTTGCAGTTCGCGGCCGGAGAAGCACTCTCCGGCCAACATGCCCAACTGCAGCAACAGCTCCCAAAGCGAAGGAGCCAGGACCCAAAGACCTAGCTGGCCTGAAGGGCCCCCAGGGGGCCCCCAAGCAGCCCCTCTCAATTTGGGTCTGGGGGCTTTCGTTGGGCATGTATACCTGAGAGGTACCTGCAAGGTTACAGTTCGCGGCCCGAGAAGCACTCTCCGGCCAACATGCCCAACTGCAGCAACAGCTCCCAAACCGAAGGAGCCAGGACCCAAAGACCTAGCTGGCCTGAAGGGCCCCCAGGGGGCCCCCAAGCAGCCCCTCTCCATTTGGGTCTGGGGGCTTTCGTTGGGCCGGGAACCTGGGAGGTACCTGCAAGGTTGCAGTTCGCGGCCCGAGAAGCACTCTCCGGCCAACATGCCCAACTGCAGCAACAGCTCCCAAACCGAATGAGCCAGGACACAAAGACCTAGCTGGCCTGAAGGGCCCCCAGGGGGCCCCCAAGCAGCCCCTCTCCATTTGGGTCTGGGGGCTTTCGTTGGGCCGGGAACCTGGGAGATTCCTTCAAGGTTGAAGTTCGCGGCCCGAGAAGCACTCTCCGGCCAACATGCCCAACTGCAGCAACAGCTCCCAAAGCGAAGGAGCCAGGACACAAAGACCTAGCTGGCCTGAAGGGCCCCCAGGGGGCCCCCAAGCAGCCCCTCTCCATTTGGGTCTGGGGGCTTTCGTTGGGCCGGGATCCTGGGAGAATCCTGCAAGGTTGCAGTTCGCGGCCCGAGATGCACTCTCCGGCCAACATGCCCAACTGCAGCAACAGCTCCCAAACCGAAGGAGCCAGGACACAAAGACCTAGCTGGCCTGAAGGGCCCCCAGGGGGCCCCCAAGCAGCCCCTCTCAATTTGGGTCTGGGGGCTTTCGTTGGGCCGGGATACCTGAGAGGTACCTGCAAGGTTACAGTTCGCGGCCCGAGAAGCACTCTCCGGCCAACATGCTCAACTGCAGCAACAGCTCCCAAACCGAAGGAGCCAGGACCCAAAGACCTAGCTGGCCTGAAGGGCCCCCAGGGGGCCCCCAAGCAGCCCCTCTCAATTTGGGTCTGGGGGCTTTCGTTGGGCCGGGAACCTGGGAGACTCCTGCAAGGTTGCAGTTCGCGGCCCGAGAAGCACTCTCCGGCCAACATGCCCAACTGCAGCAACAGCTCCCAAACCGAAGGAGCCAGGACCCAAAGACCTAGCTGGCCTGAAGGGCCCCCAGGGGGCCACCAAGCAGCCCCTCTCAATTTGGGTCTGGGGGCTTTCGTTGGGCATGGAACCTTGGAGAATCCTGCAAGGTTGCAGTTCGCGGCCCGAGAAGCACTCTCCGGCCAACATGCCCAACTGCAGCAACAGCTCCCAAACCGAAGGAGCCAGGACCCAAAGACCTAGCTGGCCTGAAGGGCCCCCAGGGGGCCCCCAAGCAGCCCCTCTCAATTTGGGTCTGGGGGCTTTCGTTGGGCCGGGAACCTGGGAGAATCCTGCAAGGTTGCAGTTCGCGGCCCGAGAAGCACTCTCCGGCCAACATGCCCAACTGCAGCAACAGCTCCCAAAGCGAAGGAGCCAGGACCCAAAGACCTAGCTGGCCTGAAGGGCCCCCAGGGGGCCCCCAAGCAGCCCCTCTCCATTTGGGTCTGGGGGCTTTCGTTGGGCCGGGATCCTGGGAGAATCCTGCAAGGTTGCAGTTCGCGGCCCGAGAAGCACTCTCCGGCCAACATGCCCAACTGCAGCAACAGCTCCCAAACCGAAGGAGCCAGGACCCAAAGACCTAGCTGGCCTGAAGGGCCCCCAGGGGGCCCCCAAGCAGCCCCTCTCCATTTGGGTCTGGGGGCTTTCGTTGGGCCGGGAACCTGGGAGAATCCTGCAAGGTTGCAGTTCGCGGCCCGAGAAGCACTCTCCGGCCAACATGCCCAAATGCAGCAACAGCTCCCAAAGCGAAGGAGCCAGGACCCAAAGACCTAGCTGGCCTGAAGGGCCCCCAGGGGGCCCCCAAGCAGCCCCTCTCCATTTGGGTCTGGGGGCTTTCGTTGGGCCGGGATCCTGGGAGAATCCTGCAAGGTTGCAGTTCGCGGCCCGAGAAGCACTCTCCGGCCAACATGCCCAACTGCAGCAACAGCTCCCAAACCGAAGGAGCCAGGACACAAAGACCTAGCTGGCCTGAAGGGCCCCCAGGGGGCCCCCAAGCAGCCCCTCTCAATTTGGGTCTGGGGGCTTTCGTTGGGCATGGATACCTGAGAGGTACCTGCAAGGTTGCAGTTCGCGGCCCGAGAAGCACTCTCCGGCCAACATGCCCAACTGCAGCAACAGCTCCCAAAGCGAAGGAGCCAGGACCCAAAGACCTAGCTGGCCTGAAGGGCCCCCATGGGGCCCCCAAGCAGCCCCTCTCCATTTGGGTCTGGGGGCTTTCGTTGGGCCGGGAACCTGGGAGGTACCTGCAAGGTTGCAGTTCGCGGCCCGAGAAGCACTCTCCGGCCAACATGCCCAACTGCAGCAACAGCTCACAAACCGAAGGAGCCAGGACCCAAAGACCTAGCTGGCCTGAAGGGCCCCCAGGGGGCCACCAAGCAGCCCCTCTCCATTTGGGTCTGGGGGCTTTCGTTGGGCATGGATACCTGAGAGGTACCTGCAAGGTTGCAGTTCGCGGCCCGAGAAGCACTCTCCGGCCAACATGCCCAACTGCAGCAACAGCTCCCAAAGCGAAGGAGCCAGGACCCAAAGACCTAGCTGGCCTGAAGGGCCCCCAGGGGGCCCCCAAGCAGCCCCTCTCCATTTGGGTCTGGGGGCTTTTGTTGGGCATGGAACCTGGGAGATTCCTGCAAGGTTGCAGTTCGAGGCCCGAGAAGCACTCTCCGGCCAACATGCCCAACTGCAGCAACAGCTCCCAAACCGAAGGAGCCAGGACACAAAGACCTAGCTGGCCTGAAGGGCCCCCAGGGGGCCCCCAAGCAGCCCCTCTCCATTTGGGTCTGGGGGCTTTCGTTGGGCCGGGAACCTGGGAGATTCCTGCAAGGTTGCAGTTCGCGGCCCGAGAAGCACTCTCCGGCCAACATGCCCAACTGCAGCAACAGCTCCCAAACCGAAGGAGCCAGGACCCAAAGACCTAGCTGGCCTGAAGGGCCCCCAGGGGGGCCCCAAGCAGCCCCTCTCAATTTGGGTCTGGGGGCTTTCGTTGGGCCGGGAACCTGGGAGATTCATGCAAGGTTGCAGTTCGCGGCCCGAGAAGCACTCTCCGGCCAACATGCCCAACTGCAGCAACAGCTCCCAAACCGAAGGAGCCAGGACCCAAAGACCTAGCTGGCCTGAAGGGCCCCCAGGGGGCCCCCAAGGAGCTCCTCTCAATTTGGGTCTGGGGGCTTTCGTTGGGCCGGGAACCTGGGAGATTCATGCAAGGTTGCAGTTCGCGGCCCGAGAAGCACTCTCCGGCCAACATGCCCAACTGCAGCAACAGCTCCCAAACCGAAGGAGCCAGGACCCAAAGACCTAGCTGGCCTGAAGGGCCCCCAGGGGGCCACCAAGCAGCCCCTCTCAATTTGGGTCTGGGGGCTTTCGTTGGGCATGGAACCTTGGAGAATCCTGCAAGGTTGCAGTTCGCGGCCCGAGAAGCACTCTCCGGCCAACATGCCCAACTGCAGCAACAGCTCCCAAACCGAAGGAGCCAGGACCCAAAGACCTAGCTGGCCTGAAGGGCCCCCAGGGGGCCCCCAAGCAGCCCCTCTCAATTTGGGTCTGGGGGCTTTCGTTGGGCCGGGAACCTGGGAGAATCCTGCAAGGTTGCAGTTCGCGGCCCGAGAAGCACTCTCCGGCCAACATGCCCAACTGCAGCAACAGCTCCCAAAGCGAAGGAGCCAGGACCCAAAGACCTAGCTGGCCTGAAGGGCCCCCAGGGGGCCCCCAAGCAGCCCCTCTCCATTTGGGTCTGGGGGCTTTCGTTGGGCCGGGATCCTGGGAGAATCCTGCAAGGTTGCAGTTCGCGGCCCGAGAAGCACTCTCCGGCCAACATGCCCAACTGCAGCAACAGCTCCCAAACCGAAGGAGCCAGGACACAAAGACCTAGCTGGCCTGAAGGGCCCCCAGGGGGCCCCCAAGCAGCCCCTCTCAATTTGGGTCTGGGGGCTTTCGTTGGGCATGGATACCTGAGAGGTACCTGCAAGGTTGCAGTTCGCGGCCCGAGAAGCACTCTCCGGCCAACATGCCCAACTGCAGCAACAGCTCCCAAAGCGAAGGAGCCAGGACCCAAAGACCTAGCTGGCCTGAAGGGCCCCCAGGGGGCCCCCAAGCAGCCCCTCTCCATTTGGGTCTGGGGGCTTTCGTTGGTTCGGGAACCTGGGAGGTACCTGCAAGGTTGCAGTTCGCGGCCCGAGAAGCACTCTCCGGCCAACATGCCCAACTGCAGCAACAGCTCACAAACCGAAGGAGCCAGGACCCAAAGACCTAGCTGGCCTGAAGGGCCCCCAGGGGGCCACCAAGCAGCCCCTCTCCATTTGGGTCTGGGGGCTTTCGTTGGGCATGGATACCTGAGAGGTACCTGCAAGGTTGCAGTTCGCGGCCCGAGAAGCACTCTCCGGCCAACATGCCCAACTGCAGCAACAGCTCCCAAAGCGAAGGAGCCAGGACCCAAAGACCTAGCTGGCCTGAAGGGCCCCCAGGGGGCCCCCAAGCAGCCCCTCTCCATTTGGGTCTGGGGGCTTTTGTTGGGCATGGAACCTGGGAGATTCCTGCAAGGTTGCAGTTCGAGGCCCGAGAAGCACTCTCCGGCCAACATGCCCAACTGCAGCAACAGCTCCCAAACCGAAGGAGCCAGGACACAAAGACCTAGCTGGCCTGAAGGGCCCCCAGGGGGCCCCCAAGCAGCCCCTCTCCATTTGGGTCTGGGGGCTTTCGTTGGGCCGGGAACCTGGGAGATTCCTTCAAGGTTGCAGTTCGCGGCCCGAGAAGCACTCTCCGGCCAACATGCCCAACTGCAGCAACAGCTCCCAAAGCGAAGGAGCCAGGACCCAAAGACCTAGCTGGCCTGAAGGGCCCCCAGGGGGGCCCCAAGCAGCCCCTCTCAATTTGGGTCTGGGGGCTTTCGTTGGGCCGGGAACCTGGGAGATTCCTGCGAGGTTGCAGTTCGCGGCCCGAGAAGCACTCTCCGGCCAACATGCCCAACTGCAGCAACAGCTCCCAAACCGAAGGAGCCAGGACCCAAAGACCTAGCTGGCCTGAAGGGCCCCCAGGGGGCCCCCAAGCAGCCCCTCTCAATTTGGGTCTGGGGGCTTTCGTTGGGCATGTATACCTGAGAGGTACCTGCAAGGTTACAGTTCGCGGCCCGAGAAGCACTCTCCGGCCAACATGCCCAACTGCAGCAACAGCTCCCAAACCGAAGGAGCCAGGACCCAAAGACCTAGCTGGCCTGAAGGGCCCCCAGGGGGCCACCAAGCAGCCCCTCTCAATTTGGGTCTGGGGGCTTTCGTTGGGCCGGGAACCTGTGAGATGCATGCAAAGTTGCAGTTCGCGGCCCGAGAAGCACTCTCCGGCCAACATGCCCAACTGCAGCAACAGCTCCCAAACCGAAGGAGCCAGGACCCAAAGACCTAGCTGGCCTGAAGGGCCCCCAGGGGGGCCCCAAGCAGCCCCTCTCCAGTTGGGTCTGGGGGCTTTCGTTGGGTCGGGAACCTGGGAGGTACCAGCAAGGTTGCAGTTCGCGGCCGGAGAAGCACTCTCCGGCCAACATGCCCAACTGCAGCAACAGCTCCCAAAGCGAAGGAGCCAGGACCCAAAGACCTAGCTGGCCTGAAGGGCCCCCAGGGGGCCCCCAAGCAGCCCCTCTCAATTTGGGTCTGGGGGCTTTCGTTGGGCATGTATACCTGAGAGGTACCTGCAAGGTTACAGTTCGCGGCCCGAGAAGCACTCTCCGGCCAACATGCCCAACTGCAGCAACAGCTCCCAAACCGAAGGAGCCAGGACCCAAAGACCTAGCTGGCCTGAAGGGCCCCCAGGGGGCCCCCAAGCAGCCCCTCTCCATTTGGGTCTGGGGGCTTTCGTTGGGCCGGGAACCTGGGAGGTACCTGCAAGGTTGCAGTTCGCGGCCCGAGAAGCACTCTCCGGCCAACATGCCCAACTGCAGCAACAGCTCCCAAACCGAATGAGCCAGGACACAAAGACCTAGCTGGCCTGAAGGGCCCCCAGGGGGCCCCCAAGCAGCCCCTCTCCATTTGGGTCTGGGGGCTTTCGTTGGGCCGGGAACCTGGGAGATTCCTTCAAGGTTGAAGTTCGCGGCCCGAGAAGCACTCTCCGGCCAACATGCCCAACTGCAGCAACAGCTCCCAAACCGAATGAGCCAGGACACAAAGACCTAGCTGGCCTGAAGGGCCCCCAGGGGGCCCCCAAGCAGCCCCTCTCCATTTGGGTCTGGGGGCTTTCGTTGGGCCGGGATCCTGGGAGAATCCTGCAAGGTTGCAGTTCGCGGCCCGAGATGCACTCTCCGGCCAACATGCCCAACTGCAGCAACAGCTCCCAAACCGAAGGAGCCAGGACACAAAGACCTAGCTGGCCTGAAGGGCCCCCAGGGGGGCCCCCAAGCAGCCCCTCTCAATTTGGGTCTGGGGGCTTTCGTTGGGCCGGGATACCTGAGAGGTACCTGCAAGGTTACAGTTCGCGGCCCGAGAAGCACTCTCCGGCCAACATGCTCAACTGCAGCAACAGCTCCCAAACCGAAGGAGCCAGGACCCAAAGACCTAGCTGGCCTGAAGGGCCCCCAGGGGGCCCCAAGCAGCCCCTCTCAATTTGGGTCTGGGGGCTTTCGTTGGGCCGGGAACCTGGGAGACTCCTGCAAGGTTGCAGTTCGCGGCCCGAGAAGCACTCTCCGGCCAACATGCCCAACTGCAGCAACAGCTCCCAAACCGAAGGAGCCAGGACCCAAAGACCTAGCTGGCCTGAAGGGCCCCCAGGGGGCCACCAAGCAGCCCCTCTCAATTTGGGTCTGGGGGCTTTCGTTGGGCATGGAACCTTGGAGAATCCTGCAAGGTTGCAGTTCGCGGCCCGAGAAGCACTCTCCGGCCAACATGCCCAACTGCAGCAACAGCTCCCAAACCGAAGGAGCCAGGACCCAAAGACCTAGCTGGCCTGAAGGGCCCCCAGGGGGCCCCCAAGCAGCCCCTCTCAATTTGGGTCTGGGGGCTTTCGTTGGGCCGGGAACCTGGGAGAATCCTGCAAGGTTGCAGTTCGCGGCCCGAGAAGCACTCTCCGGCCAACATGCCCAACTGCAGCAACAGCTCCCAAAGCGAAGGAGCCAGGACCCAAAGACCTAGCTGGCCTGAAGGGCCCCCAGGGGGCCCCCAAGCAGCCCCTCTCCATTTGGGTCTGGGGGCTTTCGTTGGGCCGGGATCCTGGGAGAATCCTGCAAGGTTGCAGTTCGCGGCCCGAGAAGCACTCTCCGGCCAACATGCCCAACTGCAGCAACAGCTCCCAAACCGAAGGAGCCAGGACACAAAGACCTAGCTGGCCTGAAGGGCCCCCAGGGGGCCCCCAAGCAGCACCTCTCAATTTGGGTCTGGGGGCTTTCGTTGGGCATGGATACCTGAGAGGTACCTGCAAGGTTGCAGTTCGCGGCCCGAGAAGCACTCTCCGGCCAACATGCCCAACTGCAGCAACAGCTCCCAAAGCGAAGGAGCCAGGACCCAAAGACCTAGCTGGCCTGAAGGGCCCCCAGGGGGCCCCCAAGCAGCCCCTCTCCATTTGGGTCTGGGGGCTTTCGTTGGGCCGGGAACCTGGGAGGTACCTGCAAGGTTGCAGTTAGCGGCCCGAGAAGCACTCTCCGGCCAACATGCCCAACTGCAGCAACAGCTCACAAACCGAAGGAGCCAGGACCCAAAGACCTAGCTGGCCTGAAGGGCCCCCAGGGGGCCACCAAGCAGCCCCTCTCCATTTGGGTCTGGGGGCTTTCGTTGGGCATGGATACCTGAGAGGTACCTGCAAGGTTGCAGTTCGCGGCCCGAGAAGCACTCTCCGGCCAACATGCCCAACTGCAGCAACAGCTCCCAAAGCGAAGGAGCCAGGACCCAAAGACCTAGCTGGCCTGAAGGGCCCCCAGGGGGCCCCCAAGCAGCCCCTCTCCATTTGGGTCTGGGGGCTTTTGTTGGGCATGGAACCTGGGAGATTCCTGCAAGGTTGCAGTTCGAGGCCCGAGAAGCACTCTCCGGCCAACATGCCCAACTGCAGCAACAGCTCCCAAACCGAAGGAGCCAGGACACAAAGACCTAGCTGGCCTGAAGGGCCCCCAGGGGGCCCCCAAGCAGCCCCTCTCCATTTGGGTCTGCGGGCTTTCGTTGGGCCGGGAACCTGGGAGATTCCTTCAAGGTTGCAGTTCGCGGCCCGAGAAGCACTCTCCGCCCAACATGCCCAACTGCAGCAACAGCTCCCAAACCGAAGGAGCCAGGACCCAAAGACCTAGCTGGCCTGAAGGGCCCCCAGGGGGGCCCCAAGCAGCCCCTCTCAATTTGGGTCTGGGGGCTTTCGTTGGGCCGGGAACCTGGGAGATTCATGCAAGGTTGCAGTTCGCGGCCCGAGAAGCACTCTCCGGCCAACATGCCCAACTGCAGCAACAGCTCCCAAACCGAAGGAGCCAGGACCCAAAGACCTAGCTGGCCTGAAGGGCCCCCAGGGGGCCCCCAAGCAGCCCCTCTCAATTTGGGTCTGGGGGCTTTCGTTGGGCATGTATACCTGAGAGGTACCTGCAAGGTTACAGTTCGCGGCCCGAGAAGCACTCTCCGGCCAACATGCCCAACTGCAGCAACAGCTCCCAAACCGAAGGAGCCAGGACCCAAAGACCTAGCTGGCCTGAAGGGCCCCCAGGGGGCCACCAAGCAGCCCCTCTCAATTTGGGTCTGGGGGCTTTCGTTGGGCCGGGAACCTGTGAGATGCATGCAAAGTTGCAGTTCGCGGCCCGAGAAGCACTCTCCGGCCAACATGCCCAACTGCAGCAACAGCTCCCAAACCGAAGGAGCCAGGACCCAAAGACCTAGCTGGCCTGAAGGGCCCCCAGGGGGGCCCCAAGCAGCCCCTCTCCAGTTGGGTCTGGGGGCTTTCGTTGGGTCGGGAACCTGGGAGGTACCAGCAAGGTTGCAGTTCGCGGCCGGAGAAGCACTCTCCGGCCAACATGCCCAACTGCAGCAACAGCTCCCAAAGCGAAGGAGCCAGGACCCAAAGACCTAGCTGGCCTGAAGGGCCCCCAGGGGGCCCCCAAGCAGCCCCTCTCAATTTGGGTCTGGGGGCTTTCGTTGGGCATGTATACCTGAGAGGTACCTGCAAGGTTACAGTTCGAGGCCCGAGAAGCACTCTCCGGCCAACATGCCCAACTGCAGCAACAGCTCCCAAACCGAAGGAGCCAGGACCCAAAGACCTAGCTGGCCTGAAGGGCCCCCAGGGGGCCCCCAAGCAGCCCCTCTCCATTTGGGTCTGGGGGCTTTCGTTGGGCCGGGAACCTGGGAGGTACCTGCAAGGTTGCAGTTCGCGGCCCGAGAAGCACTCTCCGGCCAACATGCCCAACTGCAGCAACAGCTCCCAAACCGAATGAGCCAGGACACAAAGACCTAGCTGGCCTGAAGGGCCCCCAGGGGGCCCCCAAGCAGCCCCTCTCCATTTGGGTCTGGGGGCTTTCGTTGGGCCGGGAACCTGGGAGATTCCTTCAAGGTTGAAGTTCGCGGCCCGAGAAGCACTCTCCGGCCAACATGCCCAACTGCAGCAACAGCTCCCAAACCGAATGAGCCAGGACACAAAGACCTAGCTGGCCTGAAGGGCCCCCAGGGGGCCCCCAAGCAGCCCCTCTCCATTTGGGTCTGGGGGCTTTCGTTGGGCCGGGATCCTGGGAGAATCCTGCAAGGTTGCAGTTCGCGGCCCGAGATGCACTCTCCGGCCAACATGCCCAACTGCAGCAACAGCTCCCAAAGCGAAGGAGCCAGGACACAAAGACCTAGCTGGCCTGAAGGGCCCCCAGGGGGCCCCCAAGCAGCCCCTCTCAATTTGGGTCTGGGGGCTTTCGTTGGGCATGGATACCTGAGAGGTACCTGCAAGGTTACAGTTCGCGGCCCGAGAAGCACTCTCCGGCCAACATGCTCAACTGCAGCAACAGCTCCCAAACCGAAGGAGCCAGGACCCAAAGACCTAGCTGGCCTGAAGGGCCCCCAGGGGGCCCCCAAGCAGCCCCTCTCAATTTGGGTCTGGGGGCTTTCGTTGGGCCGGGAACCTGGGAGACTCCTGCAAGGTTGCAGTTCGCGGCCCGAGAAGCACTCTCCGGCCAACATGCCCAACTGCAGCAACAGCTCCCAAAGCGAAGGAGCCAGGACCCAAAGACCTAGCTGGCCTGAAGGGCCCCCAGGGAGGCCCCAAGCAGCCCCTCTCAATTTGGGTCTGGGGGCTTTCGTTGGGCCGGGAACCTGGGAGAATCCTGCAAGGTTGCAGTTCGCGGCCCAAGAAGCACTCTACGGCCAACATGCCCAACTGCAGCAACAGCTCCCAAACCGAAGGAGCCAGGACACAAAGACCTAGCTGGCCTGAAGGGCCCCCAGGGGGCCCCCAAGCAGCCCCTCTCAATTTGGGTCTGGGGCCTTTCGTTGGGCCGGGAACCTGGGAGATTCCTTCAAGGTTGCAGTTCGCGGCCCGAGAAGCACTCTCCGGCCAACATGCCCAACTGCAGCAACAGCTCCCAAACCGAAGGAGCCAGGACCCAAAGACCTAGCTGGCCTGAAGGGCCCCCAGGGGGCCCCCAAGCAGCCCCTCTCCATTTGGGTCTGGGGGCTTTCGTTGGGCCGGGAACCTGGGAGATTCCTTCAAGGTTGCAGTTCGCGGCCCGAGAAGCACTCTCCGGCCAACATGCCCAACTGCAGCAACAGCTCCCAAAGCGAAGGAGCCAGGACCCAAAGACCTAGCTGGCCTGAAGGGCCCCCAGGGGGCCCCCAAGCAGCCCCTCTCCATTTGGGTCTGGGGGCATTCGTTGGGCCGGGAACCTGGGAGGTACCTGCAAGGTTGCAGTTCGCGGCCCGAGAAGCACTCTCCGGCCAACATGCCCAACTGCAGCAACAGCTCCCAAACCGAAGGAGCCAGGACCCAAAGACCTAGCTGGCCTGAAGGGCCCCCAGGGGGCCACCAAGCAGCCCCTCTCCATTTGGGTCTGGGGGCTTTCGTTGGGCATGGATACCTGAGAGGTACCTGCAAGGTTGCAGTTCGCAGCCCGAGAAGCACTCTCCGGCCAACATGCCCAACTGCAGCAACAGCTCCCAAAGCGAAGGAGCCAGGACCCAAAGACCTAGCTGGCCTGAAGGGCCCCCAGGGGGCCACCAAGCAGCCCCTCTCAATTTGGGTCTGGGGGCTTTCGTTGGGCATGGATACCTGAGAGGTACCTGCAAGGTTGCAGTTCGCGGCCCGAGAAGCACTCTCCGCCCAACATGCCCAACTGCAGCAACAGCTCCCAAACCGAAGGAGCCAGGACCCAAAGACCTAGCTGGCCTGAAGGGCCCCCAGGGGGCCACCAAGCAGCCCCTCTCAATTTGGGTCTGGGGGCTTTCGTTGGGCATGGAACCTTGGAGAATCCTGCAAGGTTGCAGTTCGCGGCCCGAGAAGCACTCTCCGGCCAACATGCCCAACTGCAGCAACAGCTCCCAAACCGAAGGAGCCAGGACCCAAAGACCTAGCTGGCCTGAAGGGCCCCCAGGGGGCCCCCAAGCAGCCCCTCTCAATTTGGGTCTGGGGGCTTTCGTTGGGCCGGGAACCTGGGAGAATCCTGCAAGTTTGCAGTTCGCGGCCCGAGAAGCACTCTCCGGCCAACATGCCCAACTGCAGCAACAGCTCCCAAACCGAAGGAGCCAGGACCCAAAGACCTAGCTGGCCTGAAGGGCCCCCAGGGGGCCCCCAAGCAGCCCCTCTCCATTTGGGTCTGGGGGCTTTCGTTGGGCCGGGATCCTGGGAGAATCCTGCAAGGTTGCAGTTCGCGGCCCGAGAAGCACTCTCCGGCCAACATGCCCAACTGCAGCAACAGCTCCCAAAGCGAAGGAGCCAGGACACAAAGACCTAGCTGGCCTGAAGGGCCCCCAGGGGGCCCCCAAGCAGCCCCTCTCAATTTGGGTCTGGGGGCTTTCGTTGGGCATGGATACCTGAGAGGTACCTGCAAGGTTACAGTTCGCGGCCCGAGAAGCACTCTCCGGCCAACATGCTCAACTGCAGCAACAGCTCCCAAACCGAAGGAGCCAGGACCCAAAGACCTAGCTGGCCTGAAGGGCCCCCAGGGGGCCCCCAAGCAGCCCCTCTCAATTTGGGTCTGGGGGCTTTCGTTGGGCCGGGAACCTGGGAGACTCCTGCAAGGTTGCAGTTCGCGGCCCGAGAAGCACTCTCCGGCCAACATGCCCAACTGCAGCAACAGCTCCCAAAGCGAAGGAGCCAGGACCCAAAGACCTAGCTGGCCTGAAGGGCCCCCAGGGGGCCACCAAGCAGCCCCTCTCAATTTGGGTCTGGGGGCTTTCGTTGGGCCGGGAACCTGGGAGACTCCTGCAAGGTTGCAGTTCGCGGCCCGAGAAGCACTCTCCGGCCAACATGCCCAACTGCAGCAACAGCTCCCAAAGCGAAGGAGCCAGGACCCAAAGACCTAGCTGGCCTGAAGGGCCCCCAGGGAGGCCCCAAGCAGCCCCTCTCAATTTGGGTCTGGGGGCTTTCGTTGGGCCGGGAACCTGGGAGAATCCTGCAAGGTTGCAGTTCGCGGCCCAAGAAGCACTCTACGGCCAACATGCCCAACTGCAGCAACAGCTCCCAAACCGAAGGAGCCAGGACACAAAGACCTAGCTGGCCTGAAGGGCCCCCAGGGGGCCCCCAAGCAGCCCCTCTCCATTTGGGTCTGGGGCCTTTCGTTGGGCATGGAACCTGGGAGATTCCTTCAAGGTTGCAGTTCGCGGCCCGAGAAGCACTCTCCGGCCAACATGCCCAACTGCAGCAACAGCTCCCAAAGCGAAGGAGCCAGGACCCAAAGACCTAGCTGGCCTGAAGGGCCCCCAGGGGGCCCCCAAGCAGCCCCTCTCAATTTGGGTCTGGGGGCTTTCGTTGGGTCGGGAACCTGGGAGGTACCTGCAAGGTTGCAGTTCGCGGCCCGAGAAGCACTCTCCGGCCAACATGCCCAACTGCAGCAACAGCTCCCAAACCGAAGGAGCCAGGACACAAAGACCTAGCTGGCCTGAAGGACCCCCAGGGGGCCCCCAAGCAGCCCCTCTCCATTTGGGTCTGGGGGCTTTTGTTGGGCATGGAACCTGGGAGATTCCTGCAAGGTTGCAGTTCGAGGCCCGAGAAGCACTCTCCGGCCAACATGCCCAACTGCAGCAACAGCTCCCAAACCGAAGGAGCCAGGACACAAAGACCTAGCTGGCCTGAAGGGCCCCCAGGGGGCCCCCAAGCAGCCCCTCTCCATTTGGGTCTGGGGCCTTTCGTTGGGCCGGGAACCTGGGAGATTCCTTCAAGGTTGCAGTTCGCGGCCCGAGAAGCACTCTCCGCCCAACATGCCCAACTGCAGCAACAGCTCCCAAACCGAAGGAGCCAGGACCCAAAGACCTAGCTGGCCTGAAGGGCCCCCAGGGGGCCCCCAAGCAGCCCCTCTCAATTTGGGTCTGGGGGCTTTCGTTGGGCATGGAACCTGGGAGATTCATGCAAGGTTGCAGTTCGCGGCCCGAGAAGCACTCTCCGGCCAACATGCCCAACTGCAGCAACAGCTCCCAAAGCGAAGGAGCCAGGACCCAAAGACCTAGCTGGCCTGAAGGGCCCCCAGGGGGCCCCCAAGCAGCCCCTCTCAATTTGGGTCTGGGGGCTTTCGTTGGGCATGTATACCTGAGAGGTACCTGCAAGGTTACAGTTCGCGGCCCGAGAAGCACTCTCCGGCCATCATGCCCAACTGCAGCAACAGCTCCCAAACCGAAGGAGCCAGGACCCAAAGACCTAGCTGGCCTGAAGGGCCCCCAGGGGGCCCCCAAGCAGCCCCTCTCAATTTGGGTCTGGGGGCTTTCGTTGGGCCGGGAACCTGTGAGATGCATGCAAAGTTGCAGTTCGCGGCCCGAGAAGCACTCTCCGGCCAACATGCCCAACTGCAGCAACAGCTCCCAAACCGAAGGAGCCAGGACCCAAAGACCTAGCTGGCCTGAAGGGCCCCCAGGGGGCCCCCAAGCAGCCCCTCTCAATTTGGGTCTGGGGGCTTTCGTTGGGCCGGGAACCTGGGAGATTCCTTCAAGGTTGAAGTTCGCGGCCCGAGAAGCACTCTCCGGCCAACATGCCCAACTGCAGCAACAGCTCCCAAAGCGAAGGAGCCAGGACCCAAAGACCTAGCTGGCCTGAAGGGCCCCCAGGGGGCCCCCAAGCAGCCCCTCTCCATTTGGGTCTGGGGGCTTTCGTTGGGCCGGGATCCTGGGAGAATCCTGCAAGGTTGCAGTTCGCGGCCCGAGATGCACTCTCCGGCCAACATGCCCAACTGCAGCAACAGCTCCCAAAGCGAAGGAGCCAGGACACAAAGACCTAGCTGGCCTGAAGGGCCACCAGGGGGCCCCCAAGCAGCCCCTCTCAATTTGGGTCTGGGGGCTTTCGTTGGGCATGGATACCTGAGAGGTACCTGCAAGGTTACAGTTCGCGGCCCGAGAAGCACTCTCCGGCCAACATGCTCAACTGCAGCAACAGCTCCCAAACCGAAGGAGCCAGGACCCAAAGACCTAGCTGGCCTGAAGGGCCCCCAGGGGGCCCCCAAGCAGCCCCTCTCAATTTGGGTCTGGGGGCTTTCGTTGGGCCGGGAACCTGGGAGACTCCTGCAAGGTTGCAGTTCGCGGCCCGAGAAGCACTCTCCGGCCAACATGCCCAACTGCAGCAACAGCTCCCAAACCGAAGGAGCCAGGACCCAAAGACCTAGCTGGCCTGAAGGGCCCCCAGGGGGCCCCCAAGCAGCCCCTCTCAATTTGGGTCTGGGGGCTTTCGTTGGGCATGGAACCTGGGAGATTCCTGCAAGGTTGCAGTTCGCGGCCCGAGAAGCACTCTCCGGCCAACATGCCCAACTGCAGCAACAGCTCCCAAACCGAAGGAGCCAGGACCCAAAGACCTAGCTGGCCTGAAGGGCCCCCAGGGGGGCCCCAAGCAGCCCCTCTCCATTTGGGTCTGGGGGCTTTCGTTGGGCCGGGAACCTGGGAGAATCCTGCAAGGTTGCAGTTCGCGGCCCGAGAAGCACTCTCCGGCCAACATGCCCAACTGCAGCAACAGCTCCCAAACCGAAGGAGCCAGGACCCAAAGACCTAGCTGGCCTGAAGGGCCCCCAGGGGGGCCCCAAGCAGCCCCTCTCCAGTTGGGTCTGGGGGCTTTCGTTGGGTCGGGAACCTGGGATGTACCTGCAAGGTTGCAGTTCGCGGCCGGAGAAGCACTCTCCGGCCAACATGCCCAACTGCAGCAACAGCTCCCAAAGCGAAGGAGCCAGGACCCAAAGACCTAGCTGGCCTGAAGGGCCCCCAGGGGGCCCCCAAGCAGCCCCTCTCAATTTGGGTCTGGGGGCTTTCGTTGGGCATGGATACCTGAGAGGTACCTGCAAGGTTACAGTTCGCGGCCCGAGAAGCACTCTCCGGCCAACATGCCCAACTGCAGCAACAGCTCCCAAACCGAAGGAGCCAGGACCCAAAGACCTAGCTGGCCTGAAGGGCCCCCAGGGGGCCCCCAAGCAGCCCCTCTCCATTTGGGTCTGGGGGCTTTCGTTGGGCCGGGAACCTGGGAGGTACCTGCAAGGTTGCAGTTCGCGGCCCGAGAAGCACTCTCCGGCCAACATGCCCAACTGCAGCAACAGCTCCCAAACCGAAGGAGCCAGGACACAAAGACCTAGCTGGCCTGAAGGGCCCCCAGGGGGCCCCCAAGCAGCCCCTCTCAATTTGGGTCTGGGGGCTTTCGTTGGGCCGGGAACCTGGGAGATTCCTTCAAGGTTGAAGTTCGCGGCCCGAGAAGCACTCTCCGGCCAACATGCCCAACTGCAGCAACAGCTCCCAAAGCGAAGGAGCCAGGACCCAAAGACCTAGCTGGCCTGAAGGGCCCCCAGGGGGCCCCCAAGCAGCCCCTCTCCATTTGGGTCTGGGGGCTTTCGTTGGGCCGGGATCCTGGGAGAATCCTGCAAGGTTGCAGTTCGCGGCCCGAGATGCACTCTCCGGCCAACATGCCCAACTGCAGCAACAGCTCCCAAAGCGAAGGAGCCAGGACACAAAGACCTAGCTGGCCTGAAGGGCCCCCAGGGGGCCCCCAAGCAGCCCCTCTCAATTTGGGTCTGGGGGCTTTCGTTGGGCATGGATACCTGAGAGGTACCTGCAAGGTTACAGTTCGCGGCCCGAGAAGCACTCTCCGGCCAACATGCTCAACTGCAGCAACAGCTCCCAAAGCGAAGGAGCCAGGACCCAAAGACCTAGCTGGCCTGAAGGGCCCCCAGGGGGCCCCCAAGCAGCCCCTCTCAATTTGGGTCTGGGGGCTTTCGTTGGGCCGGGAACCTGGGAGACTCCTGCAAGGTTGCAGTTCGCGGCCCGAGAAGCACTCTCCGGCCAACATGCCCAACTGCAGCAACAGCTCCCAAACCGAAGGAGCCAGGACCCAAAGACCTAGCTGGCCTGAAGGGCCCCCAGGGGGCCACCAAGCAGCCCCTCTCAATTTGGGTCTGGGGGCTTTCGTTGGGCATGGAACCTGGGAGATTCCTGCAAGGTTGCAGTTCGCGGCCGGAGAAGCACTCTCCAGCCAACATGCCCAACTGCAGCAACAGCTCCCAAACCGAAGGAGCCAGGACACAAAGACCTAGCTGGCCTGAAGGGCCCCCAGGGAGGCCCCAAGCAGCCCCTCTCAATTTGGGTCTGGGGGCTTTCGTTGGGCCGGGAACCTGGGAGAATCCTGCAAGGTTGCAGTTCGCGGCCCAAAAAGCACTCTACGGCCAACATGCCCAACTGCAGCAACAGCTCCCAAACCGAAGGAGCCAGGACACAAAGACCTAGCTGGCCTGAAGGGCCCCCAGGGGGCCCCCAAGCAGCCCCTCTCAATTTGGGTCTGGGGCCTTTCGTTGGGCCGGGAACCTGGGAGATTCTTTCAAGGTTGCAGTTCGCGGCCCGAGAAGCACTCTCCGGCCAACATGCCCAACTGCAGCAACAGCTCCCAAACCGAAGGAGCCAGGACACAAAGACCTAGCTGGCCTGAAGGGCCCCCAGGGGGGCCCCAAGCAGCCCCTCTCCAGTTGGGTCTGGGGGCTTTCGTTGGGTCGGGAACCTGGGAGGTACCAGCAAGGTTGCAGTTCGCGGCCGGAGAAGCACTCTCCGGCCAACATGCCCAACTGCAGCAACAGCTCCCAAAGCGAAGGAGCCAGGACCCAAAGACCTAGCTGGCCTGAAGGGCCCCCAGGGGGCCCCCAAGCAGCCCCTCTCAATTTGGGTCTGGGGGCTTTCGTTGGGCATGTATACCTGATAGGTACCTGCAAGGTTACAGTTCGCGGCCCGAGAAGCACTCTCCGGCCAACATGCCCAACTGCAGCAACAGCTCCCAAACCGAAGGAGCCAGGACCCAAAGACCTAGCTGGCCTGAAGGGCCCCCAGGGGGCCCCCAAGCAGCCCCTCTCAATTTGGGTCTGGGGGCTTTCGTTGGGCCGGGAACCTGGGAGAATCCTGCAAGTTTGCAGTTCGCGGCCCGAGAAGCACTCTCCGGCCAACATGCCCAACTGCAGCAACAGCTCCCAAAGCGAAGGAGCCAGGACCCAAAGACCTAGCTGGCCTGAAGGGCCCCCAGGGGGCCCCCAAGCAGCCCCTCTCCATTTGGGTCTGGGGGCTTTCGTTGGGCCGGGATCCTGGGAGAATCCTGCAAGGTTGCAGTTCGCGGCCCGAGAAGCACTCTCCGGCCAACATGCCCAACTGCAGCAACAGCTCCCAAAGCGAAGGAGCCAGGACACAAAGACCTAGCTGGCCTGAAGGGCCCCCAGGGGGCCCCCAAGCAGCCCCTCTCAATTTGGGTCTGGGGGCTTTCGTTGGGCATGGATACCTGAGAGGTACCTGCAAGGTTACAGTTCGCGGCCCGAGAAGCACTCTCCGGCCAACATGCTCAACTGCAGCAACAGCTCCCAAACCGAAGGAGCCAGGACCCAAAGACCTAGCTGGCCTGAAGGGCCCCCAGGGGGCCCCCAAGCAGCCCCTCTCAATTTGGGTCTGGGGCTTTCGTTGGGCCGGGAACCTGGGAGACTCCTGCAAGGTTGCAGTTCGCGGCCCGAGAAGCACTCTCCGGCCAACATGCCCAACTGCAGCAACAGCTCCCAAAGCGAAGGAGCCAGGACCCAAAGACCTAGCTGGCCTGAAGGGCCCCCAGGGGGCCACCAAGCAGCCCCTCTCAATTTGGGTCTGGGGGCTTTCGTTGGGCATGGAACCTGGGAGATTCCTGCAAGGTTGCAGTTCGCGGCCGGAGAAGCACTCTCCGGCCAACATGCCCAACTGCAGCAACAGCTCCCAAAGCGAAGGAGCCAGGACCCAAAGACCTAGCTGGCCTGAAGGGCCCCCAGGGAGGCCCCAAGCAGCCCCTCCATTTGGGTCTGGGGGCTTTCGTTGGGCCGGGAACCTGGGAGAATCCTGCAAGGTTACAGTTCGCGGCCCAAGAAGCACTCTACGGCCAACATGCCCAACTGCAGCAACAGCTCCCAAACCGAAGGAGCCAGGACACAAAGACCTAGCTGGCCTGAAGGGCCCCCAGGGGGCCCCCAAGCAGCCCCTCTCAATTTGGGTCTGGGGCCTTTCGTTGGGCCGGGAACCTGGGAGATTCCTTCAAGGTTGCAGTTCGCGGCCCGAGAAGCACTCTCCGGCCAACATGCCCAACTGCAGCAACAGCTCCCAAACCGAAGGAGCCAGGACCCAAAGACCTAGCTGGCCTGAAGGGCCCCCAGGGGGCCCCCAAGCAGCCCCTCTCCTTTTGGGTCTCGGGCTTTCGTTGGGTCGGGAACCTGGGAGGTACCTGCAAGGTTGCAGTTCGCGGCCCGAGAAGCACTCTCCGGCCAACATGCCCAACTGCAGCAACAGCTCCCAAACCGAATGAGCCAGGACACAAAGACCTAGCTGGCCTGAAGGACCCCCAGGGGGCCCCCAAGCAGCCCCTCTCCATTTGGGTCTGGGGGCTTTTGTTGGGCATGGAACCTGGGAGATTCCTGCAAGGTTGCAGTTCGCGGCCCGAGAAGCACTCTCCGGCCAACATGCCCAACTGCAGCAACAGCTCCCAAACCGAAGGAGCCAGGACACAAAGACCTAGCTGGCCTGAAGGGCCCCCAGGGGGCCCCCAAGCAGCCCCTCTCCATTTGGGTCTGGGGGCTTTTGTTGGGCCGGGAACCTGGGAGATTCCTTCAAGGTTGCAGTTCGCGGCCCGAGAAGCACTCTCCGCCCAACATGCCCAACTGCAGCAACAGCTCCCAAACCGAAGGAGCCAGGACCCAAAGACCTAGCTGGCCTGAAGGGCCCCCAGGGGGCCCCCAAGCAGCCCCTCTCCATTTGGGTCTGGGGGCTTTCGTTGGGCATGGAACCTGGGAGAATCCTGCAAGGTTGCAGTTCGCGGCCCGAGAAGCACTCTCCGGCCAACATGCCCAACTGCAGCAACAGCTCCCAAAGCGAAGGAGCCAGGACACAAAGACCTAGCTGGCCTGAAGGGCCCCCAGGGGGCCCCCAAGCAGCCCCTCTCAATTTGGGTCTGGGGGCTTTCGTTGGGCATGGATACCTGAGAGGTACCTGCAAGGTTACAGTTCGCGGCCCGAGAAGCACTCTCCGGCCAACATGCTCAACTGCAGCAACAGCTCCCAAACCGAAGGAGCCAGGACCCAAAGACCTAGCTGGCCTGAAGGGCCCCCAGGGGGCCCCCAAGCAGCCCCTCTCAATTTGGGTCTGGGGGCTTTCGTTGGGCCGGGAACCTGGGAGACTCCTGCAAGGTTGCAGTTCGCGGCCCGAGAAGCACTCTCCGGCCAACATGCCCAACTGCAGCAACAGCTCCCAAAGCGAAGGAGCCAGGACCCAAAGACCTAGCTGGCCTGAAGGGCCCCCAGGGGGCCACCAAGCAGCCCCTCTCAATTTGGGTCTGGGGGCTTTCGTTGGGCATGGAACCTGGGAGATTCCTGCAAGGTTGCAGTTCGCGGCCGGAGAAGCACTCTCCGGCCAACATGCCCAACTGCAGCAACAGCTCCCAAAGCGAAGGAGCCAGGACCCAAAGACCTAGCTGGCCTGAAGGGCCCCCAGGGGGCCCCCAAGCAGCCCCTCTCCATTTGGGTCTGGGGGCTTTCGTTGGGCCGGGAACCTGGGAGAATCCTGCAAGGTTGCAGTTCGCGGCCCGAGAAGCACTCTCCGGCCAACATGCCCAACTGCAGCAACAGCTCCCAAACCGAAGGAGCCAGGACACAAAGACCTAGCTGGCCTGAAGGGCCCCCAGGGGGGCCCCAAGCAGCCCCTCTCCAGTTGGGTCTGGGGGCTTTCGTTGGGTCGGGAACCTGGGATGTACCTGCAAGGTTGCAGTTCGCGGCCGGAGAAGCACTCTCCGGCCAACATGCCCAACTGCAGCAACAGCTCCCAAAGCGAAGGAGCCAGGACCCAAAGACCTAGCTGGCCTGAAGGGCCCCCAGGGGGCCCCCAAGCAGCCCCTCTCAATTTGGGTCTGGGGTCTTTCGTTGGGCATGGATACCTGAGAGGTACCTGCAAGGTTACAGTTCGCGGCCCGAGAAGCACTCTCCGGCCAACATGCCCAACTGCAGCAACAGCTCCCAAACCGAAGGAGCCAGGACCCAAAGACCTAGCTGGCCTGAAGGGCCCCCAGGGGGCCCCCAAGCAGCCCCTCTCCATTTGGGTCTGGGGGCTTTCGTTGGGCCGGGAACCTGGGAGGTACCTGCAAGGTTGCAGTTCTCGGCCCGAGAAGCACTCTCCGGCCAACATGCCCAACTGCAGCAACAGCTCCCAAAGCGAAGGAGCCAGGACACAAAGACCTAGCTGGCCTGAAGGGCCCCCAGGGGGCCCCCAAGCAGCCCCTCTCAATTTGGGTCTGGGGGCTTTCGTTGGGCCGGGAACCTGGGAGATTCCTTCAAGGTTGAAGTTCGCGGCCCGAGAAGCACTCTCCGGCCAACATGCCCAACTGCAGCAACAGCTCCCAAAGCGAAGGAGCCAGGACCCAAAGACCTAGCTGGCCTGAAGGGCCCCCAGGGGGCCCCCAAGCAGCCCCTCTCCATTTGGGTCTGGGGGCTTTCGTTGGGTCGGGAACCTGGGAGGTACCTGCAAGGTTGCAGTTCGCGGCCCGAGAAGCACTCTCCGGCCAACATGCCCAACTGCAGCAACAGCTCCCAAACCGAATGAGCCAGGACACAAAGACCTAGCTGGCCTGAAGGACCCCCAGGGGGCCCCCAAGCAGCCCCTCTCCATTTGGGTCTGGGGGCTTTTGTTGGGCATGGAACCTGGGAGATTCCTGCAAGGTTGCAGTTCGAGGCCCGAGAAGCACTCTCCGGCCAACATGCCCAACTGCAGCAACAGCTCCCAAACCGAAGGAGCCAGGACACAAAGACCTAGCTGGCCTGAAGGGCCCCCAGGGGGCCCCCAAGCAGCCCCTCTCCATTTGGGTCTGGGGGCTTTCGTTGGGCCGGGAACCTGGGAGATTCCTTCAAGGTTGCAGTTCGCGGCCCGAGAAGCACTCTCCGCCCAACATGCCCAACTGCAGCAACAGCTCCCAAACCGAAGGAGCCAGGACCCAAAGACCTAGCTGGCCTGAAGGGCCCCCAGGGGGCCCCCAAGCAGCCCCTCTCAATTTGGGTCTGGGGGCTTTCGTTGGGCATGGAACCTGGGAGATTCATGCAAGGTTGCAGTTCGCGGCCCGAGAAGCACTCTCCGGCCAACATGCCCAACTGCAGCAACAGCTCCCAAAGCGAAGGAGCCAGGACACAAAGACCTAGCTGGCCTGAAGGGCCCCCAGGGGGCCCCCAAGCAGCCCCTCTCAATTTGGGTCTGGGGGCTTTCGTTGGGCATGGATACCTGAGAGGTACCTGCAAGGTTACAGTTCGCGGCCCGAGAAGCACTCTCCGGCCAACATGCTCAACTGCAGCAACAGCTCCCAAACCGAAGGAGCCAGGACCCAAAGACCTAGCTGGCCTGAAGGGCCCCCAGGGGGCCCCCAAGCAGCCCCTCTCAATTTGGGTCTGGGGGCTTTCGTTGGGCCGGGAACCTGGGAGACTCCTGCAAGGTTGCAGTTCGCGGCCCGAGAAGCACTCTCCGGCCAACATGCCCAACTGCAGCAACAGCTCCCAAAGCGAAGGAGCCAGGACCCAAAGACCTAGCTGGCCTGAAGGGCCCCCAGGGGGCCACCAAGCAGCCCCTCTCAATTTGGGTCTGGGGGCTTTCGTTGGGCATGGAACCTGGGAGATTCCTGCAAGGTTGCAGTTCGCGGCCGGAGAAGCACTCTCCGGCCAACATGCCCAACTGCAGCAACAGCTCCCAAAGCGAAGGAGCCAGGACCCAAAGACCTAGCTGGCCTGAAGGGCCCCCAGGGGGCCCCCAAGCAGCCCCTCTCAATTTGGGTCTGGGGGCTTTCGTTGGGCCGGGAACCTGGGAGATTCCTTCAAGGTTGCAGTTCGCGGCCCGAGAAGCACTCTCCGGCCAACATGCCCAACTGCAGCAACAGCTCCCAAACCGAAGGAGCCAGGACCCAAAGACCTAGCTGGCCTGAAGGGCCCCCAGGGGGCCCCCAAGCAGCCCCTCTCCATTTGGGTCTGGGGGCTTTCGTTGGGCCGGGAACCTGGGAGATTCCTGCAAGGTTGCAGTTCGCGGCCCGAGAAGCACTCTCCGGCCAACATGCCCAACTGCAGCAACAGCTCCCAAACCGAAGGAGCCAGGACCCAAAGACCTAGCTGGCCTGAAGGGCCCCCAGGGGGGCCCCAAGCAGCCCCTCTCCATTTGGGTCTGGGGGCTTTCGTTGGGCCGGGAACCTGGGAGAATCCTGCAAGGTTGCAGTTCGCGGCCCGAGAAGCACTCTCCGGCCAACATGCCCAACTGCAGCAACAGCTCCCAAACCGAAGGAGCCAGGACACAAAGACCTAGCTGGCCTGAAGGGCCCCCAGGGGGGCCCCAAGCAGCCCCTCTCAATTTGGGTCTGGGGGCTTTCGTTGGGTCGGGAACCTGGGATGTACCTGCAAGGTTGCAGTTCGCGGCCGGAGAAGCACTCTCCGGCCAACATGCCCAACTGCAGCAACAGCTCCCAAAGCGAAGGAGCCAGGACCCAAAGACCTAGCTGGCCTGAAGGGCCCCCAGGGGGCCCCCAAGCAGCCCCTCTCAATTTGGGTCTGGGGTCTTTCGTTGGGCATGGATACCTGAGAGGTACCTGCAAGGTTACAGTTCGCGGCCCGAGAAGCACTCTCCGGCCAACATGCCCAACTGCAGCAACAGCTCCCAAAGCGAAGGAGCCAGGACCCAAAGACCTAGCTGGCCTGAAGGGCCCCCAGGGGGCCCCCAAGCAGCCCCTCTCCATTTGGGTCTGGGGGCTTTCGTTGGGCCGGGAACCTGGGAGGTACCTGCAAGGTTGCAGTTCGCGGCCCGAGAAGCACTCTCCGGCCAACATGCCCAACTGCAGCAACAGCTCCCAAAGCGAAGGAGCCAGGACCCAAAGACCTAGCTGGCCTGAAGGGCCCCCAGGGGGCCCCCAAGCAGCCCCTCTCAATTTGGGTCTGGGGGCTTTCGTTGGGCCGGGAACCTGGGAGATTCCTTCAAGGTTGCAGTTCGCGGCCCGAGAAGCACTCTCCGGCCAACATGCCCAACTGCAGCAACAGCTCCCAAAGCGAAGGAGCCAGGACCCAAAGACCTAGCTGGCCTGAAGGGCCCCCAGGGGGCCCCCAAGCAGCCCCTCTCCATTTGGGTCTGGGGGCTTTCGTTGGGCCGGGATCCTGGGAGAATCCTGCAAGGTTGCAGTTCGCGGCCCGAGATGCACTCTCCGGCCAACATGCCCAACTGCAGCAACAGCTCCCAAAGCGAAGGAGCCAGGACACAAAGACCTAGCTGGCCTGAAGGGCCCCCAGGGGGCCCCCAAGCAGCCCCTCTCAATTTGGGTCTGGGGGCTTTCGTTGGGCATGGATACCTGAGAGGTACCTGCAAGGTTACAGTTCGCGGCCCGAGAAGCACTCTCCGGCCAACATGCTCAACTGCAGCAACAGCTCCCAAACCGAAGGAGCCAGGACCCAAAGACCTAGCTGGCCTGAAGGGCCCCCAGGGGGCCCCCAAGCAGCCCCTCTCCATTTGGGTCTGGGGGCTTTCGTTGGGCCGGGAACCTGGGAGACTCCTGCAAGGTTGCAGTTCGCGGCCCGAGAAGCACTCTCCGGCCAACATGCCCAACTGCAGCAACAGCTCCCAAAGCGAAGGAGCCAGGACCCAAAGACCTAGCTGGCCTGAAGGGCCCCCAGGGGGCCACCAAGCAGCCCCTCTCAATTTGGGTCTGGGGGCTTTCGTTGGGCATGGAACCTGGGAGATTCCTGCAAGGTTGCAGTTCGCGGCCGGAGAAGCACTCTCCAGCCAACATGCCCAACTGCAGCAACAGCTCCCAAACCGAAGGAGCCAGGACACAAAGACCTAGCTGGCCTGAAGGGCCCCCAGGGAGGCCCCAAGCAGCCCCTCTCAATTTGGGTCTGGGGGCTTTCGTTGGGCCGGGAACCTGGGAGAATCCTGCAAGGTTGCAGTTCGCGGCCCAAGAAGCACTCTACGGCCAACATGCCCAACTGCAGCAACAGCTCCCAAACCGAAGGAGTCAGGACACAAAGACCTAGCTGGCCTGAAGGGCCCCCAGGGGGCCCCCAAGCAGCCCCTCTCAATTTGGGTCTGGGGACTTTCGTTGGGCCGGGAACCTGGGAGATTCTTTCAAGGTTGCAGTTCGCGGCCCGAGAAGCACTCTCCGGCCAACATGCCCAACTGCAGCAACAGCTCCCAAACCGAAGGAGCCAGGACCCAAAGACCTAGCTGGCCTGAAGGGCCCCCAGGGGGCCCCCAAGCAGCCCCTCTCCATTTGGGTCTGGGGGCTTTCGTTGGGCCGGGAACCTGGGAGGTACCTGCAAGGTTGCAGTTCGCGGCCCGAGAAGCACTCTCCGGCCAACATGCCCAACTGCAGCAACAGCTCCCAAACCGAAGGAGCCAGGACACAAAGACCTAGCTGGCCTGAAGGGCCCCCAGGGGGGCCCCAAGCAGCCCCTCTCCAGTTGGGTCTGGGGGCTTTCGTTGGGTCGGGAACCTGGGAGGTACCAGCAAGGTTGCAGTTCGCGGCCGGAGAAGCACTCTCCGGCCAACATGCCCAACTGCAGCAACAGCTCCCAAAGCGAAGGAGCCAGGACCCAAAGACCTAGCTGGCCTGAAGGGCCCCCAGGGGGCCCCCAAGCAGCCCCTCTCAATTTGGGTCTGGGGGCTTTCGTTGGGCATGTATACCTGAGAGGTACCTGCAAGGTTACAGTTCGCGGCCCGAGAAGCACTCTCCGGCCAACATGCCCAACTGCAGCAACAGCTCCCAAACCGAAGGAGCCAGGACCCAAAGACCTAGCTGGCCTGAAGGGCCCCCAGGGGGCCCCCAAGCAGCCCCTCTCCATTTGGGTCTGGGGGCTTTCGTTGGGCCGGGAACCTGGGAGGTACCTGCAAGGTTGCAGTTCGCGGCCCGAGAAGCACTCTCCGGCCAACATGCCCAACTGCAGCAACAGCTCCCAAAGCGAAGGAGCCAGGACCCAAAGACCTAGCTGGCCTGAAGGGCCCCCAGGGGGCCACCAAGCAGCCCCTCTCCATTTGGGTCTGGGGGCTTTCGTTGGGCATGGATACCTGAGAGGTACCTGCAAGGTTGCAGTTCGCGGCCCGAGAAGCACTCTCCGGCCAACATGCCCAACTGCAGCAACAGCTCCCAAAGCGAAGGAGCCAGGACCCAAAGACCTAGCTGGCCTGAAGGGCCCCCAGGGGGCCCCCAAGCAGCCCCTCTCCATTTGGGTCTGGGGGCTTTTGTTGGGCATGGAACCTGGGAGATTCCTGCAAGGTTGCAGTTCGCGGCCCGAGAAGCACTATCCGGCCAACATGCCCAACTGCAGCAACAGCTCCCAAACCGAAGGAGCCAGGACACAAAGACCTAGCTGGCCTGAAGGGCCCCCAGGGGGCCACCAAGCAGCCCCTCTCCATTTGGGTCTGGGGGCTTTCGTTGGGCCGGGAACCTGGGAGATTCGTGCAAGGTTGCAGTTCGCGGCCCGAGAAGCACTCTCCGGCCAACATGCCCAACTGCAGCAACAGCTCCCAAAGCGAAGGAGCCAGGACCCAAAGACCTAGCTGGCCTGAAGGGCCCCCAGGGGGCCCCCAAGCAGCCCCTCTCAATTTGGGTCTGGGGGCTTTCGTTGGGCCGGGAACCTGGGAGATTCATGCAAGGTTGCAGTTCGCGGCCCGAGAAGCACTCTCCGGCCAACATGCCCAACTGCAGCAACAGCTCCCAAACCGAAGGAGCCAGGACCCAAAGACCTAGCTGGCCTGAAGGGCCCCCAGGGGGCCCCCAAGCAGCCCCTCTCCATTTGGGTCTGGGGGCTTTCGTTGGGCATGTATACCTGAGAGGTACCTGCAAGGTTACAGTTCGCGGCCCGAGAAGCACTCTCCGGCCAACATGCCCAACTGCAGCAACAGCTCCCAAACCGAAGGAGCCAGGACCCAAAGACCTAGCTGGCCTGAAGGGCCCCCAGGGGGCCCCCAAGCAGCCCCTCTCAATTTGGGTCTGGGGGCTTTCGTTGGGCCGGGAACCTGTGAGATGCATGCAAAGTTGCAGTTCGCGGCCCGAGAAGCACTCTCCGGCCAACATGCCCAACTGCAGCAACAGCTCCCAAACCGAAGGAGCCAGGACCCAAAGACCTAGCTGGCCTGAAGGGCCCCCAGGGGGCCCCCAAGCAGCCCCTCTCAATTTGGGTCTGGGGGCTTTCGTTGGGCATGGAACCTGGGAGATTCCTGCAAGGTTGCAGTTCGCGGCCCGAGAAGCACTCTCCGGCCAACATGCCCAACTGCAGCAACAGCTCCCAAAGCGAAGGAGCCAGGACCCAAAGACCTAGCTGGCCTGAAGGGCCCCCAGGGGGGCCCCAAGCAGCCCCTCTCCATTTGGGTCTGGAGGCTTTCGTTGGGCCGGGAACCTGGGAGAATCCTGCAAGGTTGCAGTTCGCGGCCCGAGAAGCACTCTCCGGCCAACATGCTCAACTGCAGCAACAGCTCCCAAACCGAAGGAGCCAGGACCCAAAGACCTAGCTGGCCTGAAGGGCCCCCAGGGGGGCCCCAAGCAGCCCCTCTCCAGTTGGGTCTGGGGGCTTTCGTTGGGTCGGGAATCTGGGAGAATCCTGCAAGGTTGCAGTTCGCGGCCGGAGAAGCACTCTCCGGCCAACATGCCCAACTGCAGCAACAGCTCCCAAACCGAAGGAGCCAGGACCCAAAGACCTAGCTGGCCTGAAGGGCCCCCAGGGGGCCCCCAAGCAGCCCCTCTCCATTTGGGTCTGGGGGCTTTCGTTGGGCCGGGAACCTGGGAGAATCCTGCAAGGTTGCAGTTCGCGGCCCGAGAAGCACTCTCCGGCCAACATGCCCAACTGCAGCAACAGCTCCCAAACCGAAGGAGCCAGGACACAAAGACCTAGCTGGCCTGAAGGGCCCCCAGGGGGCCACCAAGCAGCCCCTCTCAATTTGGGTCTGGGGGCTTTCGTTGGGCCGGGAACCTGGGAGATTCCTTTAAGGTTGCAGTTCGCGGCCCGAGAAGCACTCTCCGGCCAACATGCCCAACTGCAGCAACAGCTCCCAAAGCGAAGGAGCCAGGACCCAAAGACCTAGCTGGCCTGAAGGGCCCCCAGGGGGCCCCCAAGCAGCCCCTCTCCATTTGGGTCTGGGGGCTTTCGTTGGGCCGGGAACCTGGGAGGTACCTGCAAGGTTGCAGTTCGCGGCCCGAGAAGCACTCTCCGGCCAACATGCCCAACTGCAGCAACAGCTCCCAAAGCGAAGGAGCCAGGACCCAAAGACCTAGCTGGCCTGAAGGGCCCCCAGGGGGCCACCAAGCAGCCCCTCTCAATTTGGGTCTGGGGGCTTTCGTTGGGCATGGATACCTGAGAGGTACCTGCAAGGTTGCAGTTCGCGGCCCGAGAAGCACTCTCCGGCCAACATGCCCAACTGCAGCAACAGCTCCCAAAGCGAAGGAGCCAGGACCCAAAGACCTAGCTGGCCTGAAGGGCCCCCAGGGGGCCCCCAAGCAGCCCCTCTCCATTTGGGTCTGGGGGCTTTTGTTGGGCATGGAACCTGGGAGATTCCTGCAAGGTTGCATTTCGAGGCCCGAGAAGCACTCTCCGGCCAACATGCCCAACTGCAGCAACAGCTCCCAAACCGAAGGAGCCAGGACACAAAGACCTAGCTGGCCTGAAGGGCCCCCAGGGGGCCCCCAAGCAGCCCCTCTCAATTTGGGTCTGGGGGCTTTCGTTGGGCCGGGAACCTGGGAGATTCCTGCAAGGTTGCAGTTCGCGGCCCGAGAAGCACTCTCCGGCCAACATGCCCAACTGCAGCAACAGCTCCCAAAGCGAAGGAGCCAGGACCCAAAGACCTAGCTGGCCTGAAGGGCCCCCAGGGGGCCCCCAAGCAGCCCCTCTCCATTTGGGTCTGGGGGCTTTCGTTGGGCATGTATACCTGAGAGGTACCTGCAAGGTTACAGTTCGCGGCCCGAGAAGCACTCTCCGGCCAACATGCCCAACTGCAGCAACAGCTCCCAAAGCGAAGGAGCCAGGACCCAAAGACCTAGCTGGCCTGAAGGGCCCCCAGGGGGCCCCCAAGCAGCCCCTCTCAATTTGGGTCTGGGGGCTTTCGTTGGGCCGGGAACCTGGGAGATGCATGCAAAGTTGCAGTTCGCGGCCCGAGAAGCACTCTCCGGCCAACATGCCCAACTGCAGCAACAGCTCCCAAAGCGAAGGAGCCAGGACCCAAAGACCTAGCTGGCCTGAAGGGCCCCCAGGGGGCCCCCAAGCAGCCCCTCTCCATTTGGGTCTGGGGGCTTTCGTTGGGCATGGAACCTGGGAGATTCCTGCAAGGTTGCAGTTCGCGGCCCGAGAAGCACTCTCCGGCCAACATGCCCAACTGCAGCAACAGCTCCCAAAGCGAAGGAGCCAGGACCCAAAGACCTAGCTGGCCTGAAGGGCCCCCAGGGGGGCCCCAAGCAGCCCCTCTCCATTTGGGTCTGGGGGCTTTCGTTGGGCCGGGAACCTGGGAGAATCCTGCAAGGTTACAGTTCGCGGCCCGAGAAGCACTCTCCGGCCAACATGCCCAACTGCAGCAACAGCTCCCAAAGCGAAGGAGCCAGGACCCAAAGACCTAGCTGGCCTGAAGGGCCCCCAGGGGGCCCCAAAGCAGCCCCTCTCCATTTGGGTCTGGGGGCTTTCGTTGGGTCGGGAACCTGGGAGAATCCTGCAAGGTTGCAGTTCGCGGCCCAAGAAGCACTCTCCGGCCAACATGCCCAACTGCAGCAACAGCTCCCAAACCGAAGGAGCCAGGACCCAAAGACCTAGCTGGCCTGAAGGGCCCCCAGGGGGCCACCAAGCAGCCCCTCTCCATTTGGGTCTGGGGGCTTTCATTGGGCATGGATACCTGAGAGGTACCTGCAAGGTTGCAGTTTGCGGCCCGAGAAGCACTCTCCGGCCAACATGCCCAACTGCAGCAACAGCTCCCAAACCGAAGGAGCCAGGACCCAAAGACCTAGCTGACCTGAAGGGCCCCCATGGGGCCCCCAAGGAGCTCCTCTCCATTTGGGTCTGGGGGCTTTCGTTGGGCCGGGAACCTGGGAGGTACCAGCAAGGTTGCAGACGCGGCCGGAGAAGCACTCTCCGGCCAACATGCCCAACTGCAGCAACAGCTCCCAAAGCGAAGGAGCCAGGACCCAAAGACCTAGCTGGCCTGAAGGGCCCCCAGGGTGCCCCCAAGCAGCCCCTCTCCATTTGGGTCTGGGGGCTTTTGTTGGGCATGGAACCTGGGAGATTCCTGCAAGGTTGCAGTTCGAGGCCCGAGAAGCACTCTCCGGCCAACATGCCCAACTGCAGCAACAGCTCCCAAACCGAAGGAGCCAGGACCCAAAGACCTAGCTGGCCTGAAGGGCCCCCAGGGGGGCCCCAAGCAGCCCCTCTCAATTTGGGTCTGGGGGCTTTCGTTGGGCCGGGAACCTGGGAGATTCCTTCAAGGTTGCAGTTCGCGGCCCGAGAAGCACTCTCCGGCCAACATGCCCAACTGCAGCAACAGCTCCCAAACCGAAGGAGCCAGGACCCAAAGACCTAGCTGGCCTGAAGGGCCCCCAGGGGGCCCCCAAGCAGCCCCTCTCAATTTGGGTCTGGGGGCTTTCGTTGGGCATGTATACCTGAGAGGTACCTGCAAGGTTACAGTTCGCGGCCCGAGAAGCACTCTCCGGCCAACATGCCCAACTGCAGCAACAGCTCCCAAACCGAAGGAGCCAGGACCCAAAGACCTAGCTGGCCTGAAGGGCCCCCAGGGGGCCCCCAAGCAGCCCCTCTCCATTTGGGTCTGGGGGCTTTCGTTGGGCATGGAACCTTGGAGATTCCTACAAGGTTGCAGTTCGCGGCCCGAGAAGCACTCTCCGGCCAACATGCCCAACTGCAGCAACAGCTCCCAAAGCGAAGGAGCCAGGACCCAAAGACCTAGCTGGCCTGAAGGGCCCCCAGGGGGCCCCCAAGCAGCCCCTCTCAATTTGGGTCTGGGGGCTTTCGTTGGGCCGGGAACCTGCGAGGTACCAGCAAGGTTGCAGTTCGAGGCCCGAGAAGCACTCTCTGGCCAACATGCCCAACTGCAGCAACAGCTCCCAAAGCAAAGGAGCCAGGACCCAAAGACCTAGCTGGCCTGAAGGGCCCCCAGGGGGCCCCCAAGCAGCCCCTCTCCATTTGGGTCTGGGGGCTTTCGTTGGGCCGGGAACCTGGGAGAATCCTGCAAGGTTGCAGTTCGCGGTCCGAGAAGCACTCTCCGAGCCAACATGCCCAACTGCAGCAACAGCTCCCAAACCGAAGGAGCCAGGACCCAAAGACCTAGCTGGCCTGAAGGGCCCCCAGGGGGCCACCAAGCAGCCCCTCTCAATTTGGGTCTGGGGGCTTTCGTTGGGCATGGATACCTGGGAGGTACCTGCAAGGTTACAGTTCGCGGCCCGAGAAGCACTCTCCGGCCAACATGCCCAACTGCAGCAACAGCTCCCAAACCGAAGGAGCCAGGACCCAAAGACCTAGCTGGCCTGAAGGGCCCCCATGGGGCCACCAAGCAGCCCCTCTCAATTTGGGTCTGGGGGCTTTCTTTAGGCTGAGAACCTGGGAGATACCAGCAAGGTTGCAGTTCGCGGCCCGAGAAGCACTCTCCGGCCAACAAGCCCAATATCCAGCAACAGCTCCCAAAGCGAAGGAGCCAGGACCCAAAGACCTAGGTGGCCTGAAGTGCCCCCAGAAGGCCACCAAGCAGCCCCTCTCCATTTGGGTCTGGGGGCTTTCGTTGGGCATGGATACCTGAGAGGTACCTGCAAGTTACAGTTCGCGGCCCGAGAAGCACTCTCCGGCCAACATGCCCAACTGCAGCAACAGCTCCCAAACCGAAGGAGCCAGGACCCAAAGACCTAGCTGGCCTGAAGGGCCCCCAGGGGGGCCCCAAGCAGCCCCTCTCAATTTGGGTCTGGGGGCTTTCGTTGGGCCGGGAACCTGGGAGAATCCTGCAAGGTTGCAGTTCGCGGCCCGAGAAGCACTCTCCGGCCAACATGCCCAACTGCAGCAACAGCTCCCAAACCGAAGGAGCCAGGACACAAAGACCTAGCTGGCCTGAAGGGCCCCCAGGGGGCCACCAAGCAGCCCCTCTCCATTTGGGTCTGGGGGCTTTCGTTGGGCCGGGAACCTGGGAGATTCATGCAAGGTTGCAGTTCGCGGCCCGAGAAGCACTCTCCGGCCAACATGCCCAACTGCAGCAACAGCTCCCAAACCGAAGGAGCCAGGACCCAAAGACCTAGCTGGCCTGAAGGGCCCCCAGGGGGCCACCAAGCAGCCCCTCTCCATTTGGGTCTACGGGCTTTCGTTGGGCATGGATACCTGAGAGGTACCTGCAAGGTTGCAGTTCGCGGCCTGAGAAGCACTCTCCGGCCAACATGCTCAACTGCAGCAACAGCTCCCAAAGCGAAGGAGCCAGGACCCAAAGACCTAGCTGGCCTGAAGGGCCCCCATGGGGCCCCCAAGGAGCTCCTCTCCATTTGGGTCTGGGGGCTTTAGTTGGGCCGGGAACCTGGGAGGTACCAGCAAGGTTGCAGTTCGCGGCCGGAGAAGCACTCTCCGGCCAACATGCCCAACTGCAGCAACAGCTCCCAAACCGAAGGAGCCAGGACCCAAAGACCTAGCTGGCCTGAAGGGCCCCCAGGGGGCCCCCAAGCAGCCCCTCTCCATTTGGGTCTGGGGGCTTTTGTTGGGCATGGAACCTGGGAGATTCCTGCAAGGTTGCAGTTCGAGGCCCGAGAAGCACTCTCCGGCCAACATGCCCAACTGCAGCAACAGCTCCCAAAGCGAAGGAGCCAGGACCCAAAGACCTAGCTGGCCTGAAGGGCCCCCAGGGGGGCCCCAAGCAGCCCCTCTCAATTTGGGTCTGGGGGCTTTCGTTGGGCCGGGAACCTGGGAGAATCCTGCAAGGTTGCAGTTCGCGGCCCGAGAAGCACTCTCCGGCCAACATGCCCAACTGCAGCAACAGCTCCCAAACCGAAGGAGCCAGGACCCAAAGACCTAGCTGGCCTGAAGGGCCACCAGGGGGCCACCAAGCAGCACCTCTCAATTTGGGTCTGGGGGCTTTCGTTGGGCCGGGAACCTGGGAGAATCCTGCAAGGTTGCAGTTCGCGGTCCGAGAAGCACTCTCCGAGCCAACATGCACAACTGCAGCAACAGCTCCCAAAGCGAAGGAGCCAGGACCCAAAGACCTAGCTGGCCTGAAGGGCCCCCAGGGGGGCCCCAAGCAGCCCCTCTCAATTTGGGTCTGGGGGCTTTCGTTGGGCCGGGAACCTGGGAGGTACCTGCAAGGTTGCAGTTCGCGGCCCGAGAAGCACTCTCCGGCCAACATGCCCAACTGCAGCAACAGCTCCCAAACCGAAGGAGCCAGGACCCAAAGACCTAGCTGGCCTGAAGGGCCCCCAGGGGGCCCCCAAGCAGCCCCTCTCAATTTGGGTCTGGGGGCTTTCGTTGGGCATGGAACCTGGGAGATTCCTGCAAGGTTGCAGTTCGCGGCCCGAGAAGCACTCTCCGGCCAACATGCCCAACTGCAGCAACAGCTCCCAAAGCGAAGGAGCCAGGACCCAAAGACCTAGCTGGCCTGAAGGGCCCCCAGGGGGCCCCCAAGCAGCCCCTCTCCATTTGGGTCTGGGGGCTTTTGTTGGGCCGGGAACCTGGGAGATTCCTGCAAGGTTGCAGTTCGAGGCCCGAGAAGCACTCTCCGGCCAACATGCCCAACTGCAGCAACAGCTCCCAAACCGAAGGAGCCAGGACCCAAAGACCTAGCTGGCCTGAAGGGCCCCCAGGGGGCCCCCAAGCAGCCCCTCTCCATTTGGGTCTGGGGGCTTTCGTTGGGTCGGGAACCTGGGAGATTCCTGCAAGGTTGCAGTTCGCGGCCCGAGAAGCACTCTCCGGCCAACATGCCCAACTGCAGCAACAGCTCCCAAACCGAAGGAGCCAGGACCCAAAGACCTAGCTGGCCTGAAGGGCCCCCAGGGGGCCACCAAGCAGCCCCTCTCCATTTGGGTCTGGGGGCTTTCGTTGGGCATGGATACCTGAGAGGTACCTGCAAGGTTGCAGTTCGCGGCCTGAGAAGCACTCTCCGGCCAACATGCTCAACTGCAGCAACAGCTCCCAAAGCGAAGGAGCCAGGACCCAAAGACCTAGCTGGCCTGAAGGGCCCCCATGGGGCCCCCAAACAGCCCCTCTCCATTTGGGTCTGGGGGCTTTAGTTGGGCCGGGAACCTGGGAGGTACCAGCAAGGTTGCAGTTCGCGGCCCGAGAAGCACTCTCCGCCCAACATGCCCAACTGCAGCAACAGATCCCAAAGCGAAGGAGCCAGGACCCAAAGAGCTAGCTGGCCTGAAGGGCCCCCAGGGGCCCCCAAGCAGCCCCTCTCCATTTGGGTCTGGGGGCTTTTGTTGGGCATGGAACCTGGGAGATTCCTGCAAGGTTGCAGTTCGAGGCCCGAGAAGCACTCTCCGGCCAACATGCCCAACTGCAGCAACAGCTCCCAAAGCGAAGGAGCCAGGACCCAAAGACCTAGCTGGCCTGAAGGGCCCCCAGGGGGCCCCCAAGCAGCCCCTCTCCATTTGGGTCTGGGGGCTTTCGTTGGGCCGGGAACCTGGGCGAATACTGCAAGGTTGCAGTTCGCGGCCCGAGAAGCACTCTCCGGCCAACATGCCCAACTGCAGCAACAGCTCCCAAACCGAAGGAGCCAGGACACAAAGACCTAGCTGGCCTGAAGGGCCCCCAGGGGGCCACCAAGCAGCCCCTCTCCATTTGGGTCTGGGGGCTTTCGTTGGGCATGGATACCTGGGAGGTACCTGCAAGGTTGCAGTTCGCGGCCCGAGAAGCACTCTCCGGCCAACATGCCCAACTGCAGCAACAGCTCCCAAACCGAAGGAGCCAGGACCCAAAGACCTAGCTGGCCTGAAGGGCCCCCAGGGGGGCCCCAAGCAGCCCCTCTCAATTTGGGTCTGGGGGCTTTCGTTGGGCCGGGAACCTGGGAGAATCCTTCAAGGTTGCAGTTCGCGGCCCGAGAAGCACTCTCCGGCCAACATGCCCAACTGCAGCAACAGCTCCCAAACCGAAGGAGCCAGGACCCAAAGACCTAGCTGGCCTGAAGGGCCCCCAGGGGGCCCCCAAGCAGCCCCTCTCAATTTGGGTCTGGGGGCTTTCGTTGGGCATGGAACCTGGGAGATTCCTGCAAGGTTGCAGTTCGCGGCCCGAGAAGCACTCTCCGGCCAACATGCCCAACTGCAGCAACAGCTCCCAAACCGAAGGAGCCAGGACCCAAAGACCTAGCTGGTCTGAAGGGCCCCCAGGGGGCCCCCAAGCAGCCCCTCTCCATTTGGGTCTGGGGGCTTTTGTTGGGCCGGGAACCTGGGAGATTCCTGCAAGGTTGCAGTTCGCGGCCCGAGAAGCACTCTCCGGCCAACATGCCCAACGTCAACAACAGCTCCCAAACCGAATGAGCCAGGACCCAAAGACCTAGCTGGCCTGAAGGGCCCCCAGGGGGCCCCCAAGCAGCCCCTCTCCATTTGGGTCTGGGGGCTTTTGTTGGGCATGGAACCTGGGAGATTCCTGCAAGGTTGCAGTTTGAGGCCCGAGAAGCACTCTCCGGCCAACATGCCCAACTGCAGCAACAGCTCCCAAACCGAAGGAGCCAGGACACAAAGACCTAGCTGGCCTGAAGGGCCCCCAGGGGGGCCCCAAGCAGCCCCTCTCAATTTGGGTCTGGGGGCTTTCGTTGGGCCGGGAACCTGGGAGAATCCTTCAAGGTTGCAGTTCGCGGCCCGAGAAGCACTCTCCGGCCAACATGCCCAACTGCAGCAACAGCTCCCAAACCGAAGGAGCCAGGACCCAAAGACCTAGCTGGCCTGAAGGGCCCCCAGGGGGCCCCCAAGCAGCCCCTCTCAATTTGGGTCTGGGGGCTTTCGTTGGGCATGGAACCTGGGAGATTCCTGCAAGGTTGCAGTTCGCGGCCCGAGAAGCACTCTCCGGCCAACATGCCCAACTGCAGCAACAGCTCCCAAACCGAAGGAGCCAGGACCCAAAGACCTAGCTGGTCTGAAGGTCCCCCAGGGGGCCCCCAAGCAGCCCCTCTCCATTTGGGTCTGGGGGCTTTTGTTGGGCCGGGAACCTGGGAGATTCCTGCAAGGTTGCAGTTCGCGGCCCGAGAAGCACTCTCCGGCCAACATGCACAACGTCAACAACAGCTCCCAAACCGAAGGAGCCAGGACCCAAAGACCTAGCTGGCCTGAAGGGCCCCCAGGGGGCCCCCAAGCAGCCCCTCTCCATTTGGGTCTGGGGGCTTTCGTTGGGTCGGGAACCTGGGAGATTCCTGCAAGGTTGCAGTTCGCGGCCCGAGAAGCACTCTCCGGCCAACATGCCCAACTGCAGCAACAGCTCCCAAACCGAAGGAGCCAGGACCCAAAGACCTAGCTGGCCTGAAGGGCCCCCAGGGGGCCCCCAAGCAGCCCCTCTCAATTTGGGTCTGGGGGCTTTCGTTGGGCATGGATACCTGAGAGGTACCTGCAAGGTTGCAGTTCGCGGCCTGAGAAGCACTCTCCGGCCAACATGCCCAACTGCAGCAACAGCTCCCAAAGCGAAGGAGCCAGGACCCAAAGACCTAGCTGGCCTGAAGGGCCCCCAGGGGGCCCCCAAGCAGCCCCTCTCCATTTGGGTCTGGGGGCTTTTGTTGGGCATGGAACCTTGGAGATTCCTGCAAGGTTGCAGTTTGAGGCCCGAGAAGCACTCTCTGGCCAACATGCCCAACTGCAGCAACAGCTCCCAAACCGAAGGAGCCAGGACACAAAGACCTAGCTGGCCTGAAGGGCCCCCAGGGGGGCCCCAAGCAGCCCCTCTCAATTTGGGTCTGGGGGCTTTCGTTGGGCCGGGAACCTGGGAGATTCATGCAAGGTTGCAGTTCGAGGCCCGAGAAGCACTCTCCGGCCAACATGCCCAACTGCAGCAACAGCTCCCAAACCGAAGGAGCCAGGACACAAAGACCTAGCTGGCCTGAAGGGCCCCCAGGGGGCCACCAAGCAGCCCCTCTCCATTTGGGTCTGGGGGCTTTCGTTGGGCATGGAACCTTGGAGATTCCTGCAAGGTTGCAGTTCGCGGCCTGAGAAGCACTCTCCGGCCAACATGCCCAACTGCAGCAACAGCTCCCAAACCGAAGGAGCCAGGACCCAAAGACCTAGCTGGCCTGAAGGGCCCCCAGGGAGCCCCCAAGCAGCCCCTCTCAATTTGGGTCTGAGGGCTTTCGTTGGGCCGGGAACCTGGGAGAATCCTGCAAGGTTGCAGTTCGCGGCCGGAGAAGCACTCTCCGGCCAACATGCCCAACTGCAGCAACAGCTCCCAAAGCGAAGGAGCCAGGACCCAAAGACCTAGCTGGCCTGAAGGGCCCCCAGGGGGCCCCCAAGCAGCCCCTCTCCATTTGGGTCTGGGGGCTTTCGTTGGGCATGGAACCTTGGAGATTCCTGCAAGGTTGCAGTTCGCGGCCCGAGAAGCACTCTCCGCCCAACATGCCCAACTGCAGCAACAGCTCCCAAAGCGAAGGAGCCAGGACCCAAAGACCTAGCTGGCCTGAAGGGCCCCCAGGGGGCCCCCAAGCAGCCCCTCTCAATTTGGGTCTGAGGGCTTTTGTTGGGCCGGGAACCTGGGAGAATCCTGCAAGGTTGCAGTTCGCGGCCGGAGAAGCACTCTCCAGCCAACATGCCCAACTGCAGCAACAGCTCCCAAAGCGAAGGAGCCAGGACCCAAAGACCTAGCTGGCCTGAAGGGCCACCAGGGGGCCCCCAAGCAGCCCCTCTCCATTTGGGTCTGGGGGCTTTTGTTGGGCCGGGAACCTGGGAGATTCCTGCAAGGTTGCAGTTCGCGGCCCGAGAAGCACTCTCCGGCCAACATGCCCAACTGCAGCAACAGCTCCCAAACCGAAGGAGCCAGGACCCAAAGACCTAGCTGGCCTGAAGGGCCCCCAGGGGGCCACCAAGCAGCCCCTCTCCATTTGGGTCTGGGGGCTTTCGTTGGGCATGGATACCTGAGAGGTACCTGCAAGGTTGCAGTTCGCGGCCCGAGAAGCACTCTCCGGCCAACATGCCCAACTGCAGCAACAGCTCCCAAAGCGAAGGAGCCAGGACCCAAAGACCTAGCTGGCCTGAAGGGCCCCCAGGGGGCCCCCAGCAGCCCCTCTCCATTTGGGTCTGGGGGCTTTTGTTGGGCATGGAACCTGGGAGATTCCTGCAAGGTTGCAGTTTGAGGCCCGAGAAGCACTCTCCGGCCAACATGCCCAACTGCAGCAACAGCTCCCAAACCGAAGGAGCCAGGACACAAAGACCTAGCTGGCCTGAAGGGCCCCCAGGGGGCCACCAAGCAGCCCCTCTCAATTTGGGTCTGGGGGCTTTCGTTGGGCATGGAACCTGGGAGATTCCTGCAAGGTTGCAGTTCGCGACGCGAGAAGCACTCTCCGGCCAACATGCCCAACTGCAGCAACAGCTCCCAAACCGAATGAGCCAGGACCCAAAGACCTAGCTGGCCTGAAGGGCCCCCAGGGGGGCCCCAAGCAGCCCCTCTCAATTTGGGTCTGGGGGCTTTCGTTGGGCCGGGAACCTGGGAGATTCATGCAAGGTTGCAGTTCGAGGCCCGAGAAGCACTCTCCGGCCAACATGCCCAACTGCAGCAACAGCTCCCAAACCGAAGGAGCCAGGACCCAAAGACCTAGCTGGCCTGAAGGGCCCCCAGGGGGCCCCCAAGCAGCCCCTCTCCATTTGGGTCTGGGGGCTTTTGTTGGGCATGGAACCTTGGAGATTCCTGCAAGGTTGCAGTTCGCGGCCCGAGAAGCACTCTCCGGCCAACATGCCCAACTGCAGCAACAGCTCCCAAACTGAAGGAGCCAGGACCCAAAGACCTAGCTGGCCTGAAGGGCCCCCAGGGGGCCCCCAAGCAGCCCCTCTCAATTTGGGTCTGAGGGCTTTCGTTGGGCCGGGAACCTGGGAGAATCCTGCAAGGTTGCAGTTCGCGGCCTGAGAAGCACTCTCCGGCCAACATGCCCAACTGCAGCAACAGCTCCCAAAGCGAAGGAGCCAGGACCCAAAGACCTAGCTGGCCTGAAGGGCCCCCAGGGGGCCCCCAAGCAGCCCCTCTCCATTTGGGTCTGGGGGCTTTCGTTGGGCCGGGAACCTTGGAGAATCCTGCAAGGTTGCAGTTCGCGGCCCGAGAAGCACTCTCTGGCCAACATGCCCAACTGCAGCAACAGCTCCCAAAGCGAAGGAGCCAGGACCCAAAGACCTAGCTGGCCTGAAGGGCCCCCAGGGGGCCACCAAGCAGCCCCTCTCAATTTGGGTCTGGGGGCTTTCGTTGGGCATGGATACCTGGGAGGTACCTGCAAGGTTACAGTTCGCGGCCCGAGAAGCACTCTCCGGCCAACATGCCCAACTGCAGCAACAGCTCCCAAAGCGAAGGAGCCAGGACCCAAAGACCTAGCTGGCCTGAAGGGCCCCCAGGGGGCCACCAAGCAGCCCCTCTCAATTTGGGTCTGGGGGCTTTTTTAGGCTGAGAACCTGGGAGATACCAGCAAGGTTGCAGTTCGCGGCCCGAGAAGCACTCTCCGGCCAACATGCCCAATATCCAGCAACAGCTCCCAAAGCGAAGGAGCCAGGACCCAAAGACCTAGCTGGCCTGAAGGGCCCCCAGGGGGCCACCAAGCAGCCCCTCTCCATTTGGGTCTGGGGGCTTTCGTTGGGCATGTATACCTGAGAGGTACCTGCAAGTTACATTTCGCGGCCCGAGAAGCACTCTCCGCCCAACATGCCCAACTGCAGCAACAGCTCCCAAAGCGAAGGAGCCAGGACCCAAAGACCTAGCTGGCCTGAAGGGCCACCAGGGGGCCCCCAAGCAGCACCTCTCAATTTGGGTCTGGGGGCTTTCGTTGGGCCGGGAACCTGGGAGAATCCTGCAAGGTTGCAGTTCGCGGACCGAGAAGCACTCTCCGAGCCAACATGCACAACTGCAGCAACAGCTCCCAAAGCGAAGGAGCCAGGACCCAAAGACCTAGCTGGCCTGAAGGGCCCCCAGGGGGGCCGCAAGCAGCCCCTCTCAATTTGGGTCTGGGGGCTTTCGTTGGGCATGGATACCTGAGAGGTACCTGCAAGGTTACAGTTCGCGGCCCGAGAAGCACTCTCCGGCCAACATGCCCAACTGCAGCAACAGCTCCCAAACCGAAGGAGCCAGGACCCAAAGACCTAGCTGGCCTGAAGGGCCCCCAGGGGGCCCCCAAGCAGCCCCTCTCCATTTGGGTCTGGGGGCTTTTGTTGGGCCGGGAACCTGGGAGATTCCTGCAAGGTTGCAGTTCGAGGCCCGAGAAGCACTCTCCGGCCAACATGCCCAACGTCAACAACAGCTCCCAAACCGAATGAGCCAGGACCCAAAGACCTAGCTGGCCTGAAGGGCCCCCAGGGGGCCCCCAAGCAGCCCCTCTCCATTTGGGTCTGGGGACTTTCGTTGGGCATGGAACCTGGGAGATTCCTGCAAGGTTGCAGTTCGCGGTCCGAGAAGCACTCTCCGAGCCAACATGCACAACTGCAGCAACAGCTCCCAAAGCGAAGGAGCCAGGACACAAAGACCTAGCTGGCCTGAAGGGCCCCCAGGGGGCCACCAAGCAGCCCCTCTCCATTTGGGTCTGGGGGCTTTCGTTGGGCATGGACACCTGATAGGTACCTGCAAGGTTGCAGTTCGCGGCCCGAGAATCACTCTCCGGCCAACATGCTCAACTGCAGCAACAGCTCCCAAAGCGAAGGAGCCAGGACCCAAAGACCTAGCTGGCCTGAAGGGCCCCCATGGGGCCCCCAAGGAGCTCCTCTCCATTTGGGTCTGGGGGCTTTAGTTGGGCCGGGAACCTGGGAGGTACCAGCAAGGTTGCAGTTCGCGGCCCGAGAAGCACTCTCCGGCCAACATGCCCAACTGCAGCAACAGCTCCCAAAGCGAAGGAGCCAGGACACAAAGACCTAGCTGGCCTGAAGGGCCCCCAGGGGGCCCCCAAGCAGCCCCTCTCAATTTGGGTCTGGGGGCTTTTGTTGGGCATGGAACCTGGGAGATTCCTGCAAGGTTGCAGTTCGCGGCCCGAGAAGCACTCTCCGGCCAACATGCCCAACTGCAGCAACAGCTCCCAAAGCGAAGGAGCCAGGACCCAAAGACCTAGCTGGCCTGAAGGGCCCCCAGGGGGCCCCCAAGCAGCCCCTCTCCATTTGGGTCTGGGGGCTTTCGTTGGGCCGGGAACCTGGGAGATTCCTTCAAGGTTGCAGTTCGCGGCCCGAGAAGCACTCTCCGGCCAACATGCCCAACTGCAGCAACAGCTCCCAAAGCGAAGGAGCCAGGACCCAAAGACCTAGCTGGCCTGAAGGGCCCCCAGGGGGCCACCAAGCAGCCCCTCTCCATTTGGGTCTGGGGGCTTTCGTTGGGCATGGATACCTGAGAGGTACCTGCAAGGTTGCAGTTCGCGGCCCGAGAAGCACTCTCCGGCCAACATGCCCAACTGCAGCAACAGCTCCCAAAGCGAAGGAGCCAGGACCCAAAGACCTAGCTGGCCTGAAGGGCCCCCAGGGGGCCCCCAAGCAGCCCCTCTCAATTTGGGTCTGGGGGCTTTCATTGGGCATGGATACCTGAGAGGTACCTGCAAGTTACAGTTCGCGGCCCGAGAAGCACTCTCTGGTCAACATGCCCAACTGCAGCAACAGCTCCCAAAGCGAAGGAGCCAGGACCCAAAGACCTAGCTGGCCTGAAGGGCCCCCAGGGGGCCCCCAAGCAGCCCCTCTCAATTTGGGTCTGGGGGCTTTCGTTGGGCATGGAACCTGGGAGATTCCTGCAAGGTTGCAGTTCGCGGCCCGAGAAGCACTCTCCGGCCAACATGCCCAACTGCAGCAACAGCTCCCAAACCGAAGGAGCCAGGACCCAAAGACCTAGCTGGCCTGAAGGGCCCCCAGGGGGGCCCCAAGCAGCCCCTCTCAATTTGGGTCTGGGGGCTTTCGTTGGGCCGGGAACCTGGGAGATTCCTGCAAGGTTGCAGTTCGCGGCACGAGAAGCACTCTCCGGCCAACATGCCCAACTGCAGCAACAGCTCCCAAACCGAAGGAGCCAGGACCCAAAGACCTAGCTGGCCTGAAGGGCCCCCAGGGGGCCACCAAGCAGCCCCTCTCCATTTGGGTCTAGGGGCTTTCGTTGGGCATGGATATCTGAGAGGTACCTGCAAGGTTGCAGTTCGCGGCCTGAGAAGCACTCTCCGGCCAACATGCTCAACTGCAGCAACAGCTCCCAAAGCGAAGGAGCCAGGACCCAAAGACCTAGCTGGCCTGAAGGGCCCCCATGGGGCCCCCAAGGAGCTCCTCTCCATTTGGGTCTGGGGGCTTTAGTTGGGCCGGGAACCTGGGAGGTACCAGCAAGGTTGCAGTTCGCGGCCAGAGAAGCACTCTCCGGCCAACATGCCCAACTGCAGCAACAGCTCCCAAAGCGAAGGAGCCAGGACCCAAAGACCTAGCTGGCCTGAAGGGCCCCCAGGGGGCCCCCAAGCAGCCCCTCTCCATTTGGGTCTGGGGGCTTTTGTTGGGCATGGAACCTGGGAGATTCCTGCAAGGTTGCAGTTCGAGGCCCGAGAAGCACTCTCCGGCCAACATGCCCAACTGCAGCAACAGCTCCCAAACCGAAGGAGCCAGGACCCAAAGACCTAGCTGGCCTGAAGGGCCCCCAGGGGGGCCCCAAGCAGCCCCTCTCAATTTGGGTCTGGGGGCTTTCGTTGGGCCGGGAACCTGGGAGGTACCTGCAAGGTTGCAGTTCGCGGCCCGAGAAGCACTCTCCGGCCAACATGCCCAACTGCAGCAACAGCTCCCAAACCGAAGGAGCCAGGACCCAAAGACCTAGCTGGCCTGAAGGGCCACCAGGGGGCCCCCAAGCAGCACCTCTCAATTTGGGTCTGGGGGCTTTCGTTGGGCCGGGAACCTGGGAGAATCCTGCAAGGTTGCAGTTCGCGGTCCGAGAAGCACTCTCCGAGCCAACATGCACAACTGCAGCAACAGCTCCCAAAGCGAAGGAGCCAGGACCCAAAGACCTAGCTGGCCTGAAGGGCCCCCAGGGTGCCACCAAGCAGCCCCTCTCAATTTGGGTCTGGGGGCTTTCGTTGGGCCGGGAACCTGGGAGGTACCTGCAAGGTTGCAGTTCGCGGCCCGAGAAGCACTCTCCGGCCAACATGCCCAACTGCAGCAACAGCTCCCAAAGCGAAGGAGCCAGGACCCAAAGACCTAGCTGGCCTGAAGGGCCCCCAGGGGGCCCCCAAGCAGCCCCTCTCCATTTGGGTCTGGGGGCTTTCGTTGGGCCGGGAACCTGGGAGATTCCTTCAAGGTTGCAGTTCGCGGCCCGAGAAGCACTCTCCGGCCAACATGCCCAACTGCAGCAACAGCTCCCAAACCGAAGGAGCCAGGACCCAAAGACCTAGCTGGCCTGAAGGGCCCCCATGGGGCCCCCAAGGAGCTCCTCTCCATTTGGGTCTGGGGGCTTTAGTTGGGCCGGGAACCTGGGAGGTACCAGCAAGGTTGCAGTTCGCGGCCCGAGAAGCACTCTCCGGCCAACATGCCCAACTGCAGCAACAGCTCCCAAAGCGAAGGAGCCAGGACACAAAGACCTAGCTGGCCTGAAGGGCCCCCAGGGGGCCCCCAAGCAGCCCCTCTCAATTTGGGTCTGGGGGCTTTTGTTGGGCATGGAACCTGGGAGATTCCTGCAAGGTTGCAGTTCGCGGCCCGAGAAGCACTCTCCGGCCAACATGCCCAACTGCAGCAACAGCTCCCAAAGCGAAGGAGCCAGGACCCAAAGACCTAGCTGGCCTGAAGGGCCCCCAGGGGGCCCCCAAGCAGCCCCTCTCCATTTGGGTCTGGGGGCTTTCGTTGGGCCGGGAACCTGGGAGATTCCTTCAAGGTTGCAGTTCGCGGCCCGAGAAGCACTCTCCGGCCAACATGCCCAACTGCAGCAACAGCTCCCAAAGCGAAGGAGCCAGGACCCAAAGACCTAGCTGGCCTGAAGGGCCCCCAGGGGGCCCCCAAGCAGCCCCTCTCCATTTGGGTCTGGGGGCTTTCGTTGGGCATGGATACCTGAGAGGTACCTGCAAGGTTACAGTTCGCGGCCCGAGAAGCACTCTCCGGCCAACATGCCCAACTGCAGCAACAGCTCCCAAAGCGAAGGAGCCAGGACCCAAAGACCTAGCTGGCCTGAAGGGCCCCCAGGGGGCCCCCAAGCAGCCCCTCTCAATTTGGGTCTGGGGGCTTTCATTGGGCATGGATACCTGAGAGGTACCTGCAAGTTACAGTTCGCGGCCCGAGAAGCACTCTCTGGTCAACATGCCCAACTGCAGCAACAGCTCCCAAACCGAAGGAGCCAGGACCCAAAGACCTAGCTGGCCTGAAGGGCCCCCAGGGGGCCCCCAAGCAGCCCCTCTCAATTTGGGTCTGGGGGCTTTCGTTGGGCATGGAACCTGGGAGATTCCTGCAAGGTTGCAGTTCGCGGCCCGAGAAGCACTCTCCGGCCAACATGCCCAACTGCAGCAACAGCTCCCAAACCGAAGGAGCCAGGACCCAAAGACCTAGCTGGCCTGAAGGGCCCCCAGGGGGGCCCCAAGCAGCCCCTCTCAATTTGGGTCTGGGGGCTTTCGTTGGGCCGGGAACCTGGGAGATTCCTGCAAGGTTGCAGTTCGCGGCCCGAGAAGCACTCTCCGGCCAACATGCCCAACTGCAGCAACAGCTCCCAAACCGAAGGAGCCAGGACCCAAAGACCTAGCTGGCCTGAAGGGCCCCCAGGGGGCCACCAAGCAGCCCCTCTCCATTTGGGTCTAGGGGCTTTCGTTGGGCATGGATATCTGAGAGGTACCTGCAAGGTTGCAGTTCGCGGCCTGAGAAGCACTCTCCGGCCAACATGCTCAACTGCAGCAACAGCTCCCAAAGCGAAGGAGCCAGGACCCAAAGACCTAGCTGGCCTGAAGGGCCCCCATGGGGCCCCCAAGGAGCTCCTCTCCATTTGGGTCTGGGGGCTTTAGTTGGGCCGGGAACCTGGGAGGTACCAGCAAGGTTGCAGTTCGCGGCCAGAGAAGCACTCTCCGGCCAACATGCCCAACTGCAGCAACAGCTCCCAAAGCGAAGGAGCCAGGACCCAAAGACCTAGCTGGCCTGAAGGGCCCCCAGGGGGCCCCCAAGCAGCCCCTCTCCATTTGGGTCTGGGGGCTTTTGTTGGGCATGGAACCTGGGAGATTCCTGCAAGGTTGCAGTTCGAGGCCCGAGAAGCACTCTCCGGCCAACATGCCCAACTGCAGCAACAGCTCCCAAACCGAAGGAGCCAGGACCCAAAGACCTAGCTGGCCTGAAGGGCCACCAGGGGGCCCCCAAGCAGCACCTCTCAATTTGGGTCTGGGGGCTTTCGTTGGGCCGGGAACCTGGGAGAATCCTGCAAGGTTGCAGTTCGCGGTCCGAGAAGCACTCTCCGAGCCAACATGCACAACTGCAGCAACAGCTCCCAAAGCGAAGGAGCCAGGACCCAAAGACCTAGCTGGCCTGAAGGGCCCCCAGGGTGCCACCAAGCAGCCCCTCTCAATTTGGGTCTGGGGGCTTTCGTTGGGCCGGGAACCTGGGAGGTACCTGCAAGGTTGCAGTTCGCGGCCCGAGAAGCACTCTCCGGCCAACATGCCCAACTGCAGCAACAGCTCCCAAAGCGAAGGAGCCAGGACCCAAAGACCTAGCTGGCCTGAAGGGCCCCCAGGGGGCCCCCAAGCAGCCCCTCTCCATTTGGGTCTGGGGGCTTTCGTTGGGCCGGGAACCTGGGAGATTCCTTCAAGGTTGCAGTTCGCGGCCCGAGAAGCACTCTCCGGCCAACATGCCCAACTGCAGCAACAGCTCCCAAACCGAAGGAGCCAGGACCCAAAGACCTAGATGGCCTGAAGGGCCCCCAGGGGGCCCCCAAGCAGCCCCTCTCCATTTGGGTCTGGGGGCTTTTGTTGGGCCGGGAACCTGGGAGATTCCTGCAAGGTTGCAGTTCGAGGCCCGAGAAGCACTCTCCGGCCAACATGCCCAACGTCAACAACAGCTCCCAAACCGAATGAGCCAGGACCCAAAGACCTAGCTGGCCTGAAGGGCCCCCAGGGGGCCCCCAAGCAGCCCCTCTCCATTTGGGTCTGGGGGCTTTCGTTGGGTCGGGAACCTGGGAGATTCCTGCAAGGTTGCAGTTCGCGGCCCGAGAAGCACTCTCCGGCCAACATGCCCAACTGCAGCAACAGCTCCCAAAGCGAAGGAGCCAGGACCCAAAGACCTAGCTGGCCTGAAGGGCCCCCAGGGGGCCCCCAAGCAGCCCCTCTCCATTTGGGTCTGGGGGCTTTCGTTGGGCATGGATACCTGAGAGGTACCTGCAAGGTTGCAGTTCGCGGCCTGAGAAGCACTCTCCGGCCAACATGCTCAACTGCAGCAACAGCTCCCAAAGCGAAGGAGCCAGGACCCAAAGACCTAGCTGGCCTGAAGGGCCCCCATGGGGCCCCCAAGGACCTCCTCTCCATTTGGGTCTGGGGGCTTTAGTTGGGCCGGGAACCTGGGAGGTACCAGCAAGGTTGCAGTTCGCGGCCGGAGAAGCACTCTCCGGCCAACATGCCCAACTGCAGCAACAGCTCCCAAAGCGAAGGAGCCAGGACCCAAAGACCTAGCTGGCCTGAAGGGCCCCCAGGGGCCCCCAAGCAGCCCCTCTCCATTTGGGTCTGGGGGCTTTTGTTGGGCATGGAACCTGGGAGATTCCTGCAAGGTTGCAGTTCGAGGCCCGAGAAGCACTCTCCGGCCAACATGCCCAACTGCAGCAACAGCTCCCAAACCGAAGGAGCCAGGACCCAAAGACCTAGCTGGCCTGAAGGGCCCCCAGGGGGCCCCCAAGCAGCCCCTCTCAATTTGGGTCTGGGGGCTTTCGTTGGGCATGGAACCTGGGAGATTCCTGCAAGGTTGCAGTTCGCGGCCCGAGAAGCACTCTCCGGCCAACATGCCCAACTGCAGCAACAGCTCCCAAAGCGAAGGAGCCAGGACCCAAAGACCTAGCTGGCCTGAAGGGCCCCCAGGGGGCCCCCAAGCAGCCCCTCTCCATTTGGGTCTGGGGGCTTTCGTTGGGCCGGGAACCTGGGCGAATCCTGCAAGGTTGCAGTTCGCGGCCCGAGAAGCACTCTCCGGCCAACATGCCCAACTGCAGCAACAGCTCCCAAACCGAAGGAGCCAGGACACAAAGACCTAGCTGGCCTGAAGGGCCACCAGGGGGCCACCAAGCAGCCCCTCTCCATTTGGGTCTGGGGGCTTTCGTTGGGCATGGATACCTGGGAGGTACCTGCAAGGTTGCAGTTCGCGGCCCGAGAAGCACTCTCCGGCCAACATGCCCAACTGCAGCAACAGCTCCCAAACCGAAGGAGCCAGGACCCAAAGACCTAGCTGGCCTGAAGGGCCCCCAGGGGGGCCCCAAGCAGCCCCTCTCAATTTGGGTCTGGGGGCTTTCGTTGGGCCGGGAACCTGGGAGAATCCTTCAAGGTTGCAGTTCCAAGCCCGAGAAGCACTCTCCGGCCAACATGCCCAACTGCAGCAACAGCTCCCAAAGCGAAGGAGCCAGGACCCAAAGACCTAGCTGGCCTGAAGGGCCACCAGGGGGCCCCCAAGCAGCACCTCTCAATTTGGGTCTGGGGGCTTTCGTTGGGCCGGGAACCTGGGAGAATCCTGCAAGGTTGCAGTTCGCGGACCGAGAAGCACTCTCCGAGCCAACATGCACAACTGCAGCAACAGCTCCCAAAGCGAAGGAGCCAGGACCCAAAGACCTAGCTGGCCTGAAGGGCCCCCAGGGGGGCCCCAAGCAGCCCCTCTCAATTTGGGTCTGGGGGCTTTCGTTGGGCCGGGAACCTGGGAGAATCCTGCAAGGTTGCAGTTCGCGGCCCGAGAAGCACTCTCCGGCCAACATGCCCAACTGCAGCAACAGCTCCCAAACCGAAGGAGCCAGGACCCAAAGACCTAGCTGGCCTGAAGGGCCCCCAGGGGGCCCCCAAGCAGCCACTCTCAATTTGGGTCTGGGGGCTTTCGTTGGGCATGGAACCTGGGAGATTCCTGCAAGGTTGCAGTTCGCGGCCCGAGAAGCACTCTCCGGCCAACATGCCCAACTGCAGCAACAGCTCCCAAACCGAAGGAGCCAGGACCCAAAGACCTAGCTGGCCTGAAGGGCCCCCAGGGGGCCCCCAAGCAGCCCCTCTCCATTTGGGTCTGGGGGCTTTTGTTGGGCCGGGAACCTGGGAGATTCCTGCAAGGTTGCAGTTCGAGGCCCGAGAAGCACTCTCCGGCCAACATGCCCAACGTCAACAACAGCTCCCAAACCGAATGAGCCAGGACCCAAAGACCTAGCTGGCCTGAAGGGCCCCCAGGGGGCCCCCAAGCAGCCCCTCTCCATTTGGGTCTGGGGACTTTCGTTGGGCATGGAACCTGGGAGATTCCTGCAAGGTTGCAGTTCGCGGCCCGAGAAGCACTCTCCGGCCAACATGCCCAACTGCAGCAACAGCTCCCAAACCGAAGGAGCCAGGACACAAAGACCTAGCTGGCCTGAAGTGCCCCCAGGGGGCCACCAAGCAGCCCCTCTCCATTTGGGTCTGGGGGCTTTCGTTGGGCATGGATACCTGGGAGGTACCTGCAAGGTTGCAGTTCGCGGCCTGAGAAGCACTCTCCGGCCAACATGCTCAACTGCAGCAACAGCTCCCAAAGCGAAGGAGCCAGGACCCAAAGACCTAGCTGGCCTGAAGGGCCCCCATGGGGCCCCCAAGGAGCTCCTCTCCATTTGGGTCTGGGGGCTTTAGTTGGGCCGGGAACCTGGGAGGTACCAGCAAGGTTGCAGTTCGCGGCCAGAGAAGCACTCTCCGGCCAACATGCCCAACTGCAGCAACAGCTCCCAAAGCGAAGGAGCCAGGACCCAAAGACCTAGCTGGCCTGAAGGGCCCCCAGGGGGCCCCCAAGCAGCCCCTCTCCATTTGGGTCTGGGGGCTTTTGTTGGGCATGGAACCTGGGAGATTCCTGCAAGGTTGCAGTTCGAGGCCCGAGAAGCACTCTCCGGCCAACATGCCCAACTGCAGCAACAGCTCCCAAACCGAAGGAGCCAGGACCCAAAGACCTAGCTGGCCTGAAGGGCCACCAGGGGGCCCCCAAGCAGCACCTCTCAATTTGGGTCTGGGGGCTTTCGTTGGGCCGGGAACCTGGGAGAATCCTGCAAGGTTGCAGTTCGCGGTCCGAGAAGCACTCTCCGAGCCAACATGCACAACTGCAGCAACAGCTCCCAAAGCGAAGGAGCCAGGACCCAAAGACCTAGCTGGCCTGAAGGGCCCCCAGGGTGCCACCAAGCAGCCCCTCTCAATTTGGGTCTGGGGGCTTTCGTTGGGCCGGGAACCTGGGAGGTACCTGCAAGGTTGCAGTTCGCGGCCCGAGAAGCACTCTCCGGCCAACATGCCCAACTGCAGCAACAGCTCCCAAAGCGAAGGAGCCAGGACCCAAAGACCTAGCTGGCCTGAAGGGCCCCCAGGGGGCCCCCAAGCAGCCCCTCTCCATTTGGGTCTGGGGGCTTTCGTTGGGCCGGGAACCTGGGAGATTCCTTCAAGGTTGCAGTTCGCGGCCCGAGAAGCACTCTCCGGCCAACATGCCCAACTGCAGCAACAGCTCCCAAACCGAAGGAGCCAGGACCCAAAGACCTAGATGGCCTGAAGGGCCCCCAGGGGGCCCCCAAGCAGCCCCTCTCCATTTGGGTCTGGGGGCTTTTGTTGGGCCGGGAACCTGGGAGATTCCTGCAAGGTTGCAGTTCGAGGCCCGAGAAGCACTCTCCGGCCAACATGCCCAACGTCAACAACAGCTCCCAAACCGAATGAGCCAGGACCCAAAGACCTAGCTGGCCTGAAGGGCCCCCAGGGGGCCCCCAAGCAGCCCCTTTCCATTTGGGTCTGGGGGCTTTCGTTGGGTCGGGAACCTGGGAGATTCCTGCAAGGTTGCAGTTCGCGGCCCGAGAAGCACTCTCCGGCCAACATGCCCAACTGCAGCAACAGCTCCCAAAGCGAAGGAGCCAGGACCCAAAGACCTAGCTGGCCTGAAGGGCCCCCAGGGGGCCCCCAAGCAGCCCCTCTCCATTTGGGTCTGGGGGCTTTCGTTGGGCATGGATACCTGAGAGGTACCTGCAAGGTTGCAGTTCGCGGCCTGAGAAGCACTCTCCGGCCAACATGCTCAACTGCAGCAACAGCTCCCAAAGCGAAGGAGCCAGGACCCAAAGACCTAGCTGGCCTGAAGGGCCCCCATGGGGCCCCCAAGGACCTCCTCTCCATTTGGGTCTGGGGGCTTTAGTTGGGCCGGGAACCTGGGAGGTACCAGCAAGGTTGCAGTTCGCGGCCGGAGAAGCACTCTCCGGCCAACATGCCCAACTGCAGCAACAGCTCCCAAAGCGAAGGAGCCAGGACCCAAAGACCTAGCTGGCCTGAAGGGCCCCCAGGGGCCCCCAAGCAGCCCCTCTCCATTTGGGTCTGGGGGCTTTTGTTGGGCCGGGAACCTGGGAGATTCCTGCAAGGTTGCAGTTCGAGGCCCGAGAAGCACTCTCCGGCCAACATGCCCAACGTCAACAACAGCTCCCAAACCGAATGAGCCAGGACCCAAAGACCTAGCTGGCCTGAAGGGCCCCCAGGGGGCCCCCAAGCAGCCCCTCTCCATTTGGGTCTGGGGACTTTCGTTGGGCATGGAACCTGGGAGATTCCTGCAAGGTTGCAGTTCGCGGCCCGAGAAGCACTCTCCGGCCAACATGCCCAACTGCAGCAACAGCTCCCAAACCGAAGGAGCCAGGACCCAAAGACCTAGCTGGCCTGAAGGGCCCCCAGGGGGCCACCAAGCAGCCCCTCTCAATTTGGGTCTGGGGGCTTTCGTTGGGCATGGACACCTGAGAGGTACCTGCAAGGTTGCAGTTCGCGGCCCGAGAGTCACTCTCCGGCCAACATGCTCAACTGCAGCAACAGCTCCCAAAGCGAAGGAGCCAGGACCCAAAGACCTAGCTGGCCTGAAGGGCCCCCATGGGGCCCCCAAGGAGCTCCTCTCCATTTGGGTCTGGGGGCTTTAGTTGGGCCGGGAACCTGGGAGGTACCAGCAAGGTTGCAGTTCGCGGCCCGAGAAGCACTCTCCGGCCAACATGCCCAACTGCAGCAACAGCTCCCAAACCGAAGGAGCCAGGACCCAAAGACCTAGCTGGCCTGAAGGGCCACCAGGGGGCCCCCAAGCAGCACCTCTCAATTTGGGTCTGGGGGCTTTCGTTGGGCCGGGAACCTGGGAGAATCCTGCAAGGTTGCAGTTCGCGGTCCGAGAAGCACTCTCCGAGCCAACATGCACAACTGCAGCAACAGCTCCCAAAGCGAAGGAGCCAGGACCCAAAGACCTAGCTGGCCTGAAGGGCCCCCAGGGTGCCACCAAGCAGCCCCTCTCAATTTGGGTCTGGGGGCTTTCGTTGGGCCGGGAACCTGGGAGGTACCTGCAAGGTTGCAGTTCGCGGCCCGAGAAGCACTCTCCGGCCAACATGCCCAACTGCAGCAACAGCTCCCAAAGCGAAGGAGCCAGGACCCAAAGACCTAGCTGGCCTGAAGGGCCCCCAGGGGGCCCCCAAGCAGCCCCTCTCCATTTGGGTCTGGGGGCTTTCGTTGGGCCGGGAACCTGGGAGATTCCTTCAAGGTTGCAGTTCGAGGCCCGAGAAGCACTCTCCGGCCAACATGCCCAACTGCAGCAACAGCTCCCAAACCGAAGGAGCCAGGACCCAAAGACCTAGCTGGCCTGAAGGGCCCCCAGGGGGCCCCCAAGCAGCCCCTCTCCATTTGGGTCTGGGGGCTTTCGTTGGGCCGGGAACCTGGGAGAATCCTGCAAGGTTGCAGTTCGCGGCCCGAGAAGCACTCTCCGGCCAACATGCCCAACTGCAGCAACAGCTCCCAAACCGAAGGAGCCAGGACACAAAGACCTAGCTGGCCTGAAGTGCCCCCAGGGGGCCACCAAGCAGCCCCTCTCCATTTGGGTCTGGGGGCTTTCGTTGGGCATGGATACCTGGGAGGTACCTGCAAGGTTGCAGTTCGCGGCCCGAGAAGCACTCTCCGGCCAACATGCCCAACTGCAGCAACAGCTCCCAAACCGAAGGAGCCAGGACCCAAAGACCTAGCTGGCCTGAAGGGCCCCCAGGGGGGCCCCAAGCAGCCCCTCTCAATTTGGGTCTGGGGGCTTTCGTTGGGCCGGGAACCTGGGAGAATCCTTCAAGGTTGCAGTTCGCGGCCCGAGAAGCACTCTCCGGCCAACATGCCCAACTGCAGCAACAGCTCCCAAAGCGAAGGAGCCAGGACCCAAAGACCTAGCTGGCCTGAAGGGCCACCAGGGGGCCCCCAAGCAGCACCTCTCAATTTGGGTCTGGGGGCTTTCGTTGGGCCGGGAACCTGGGAGAATCCTGCAAGGTTGCAGTTCGCGGCCCGAGAGTCACTCTCCGGCCAACATGCTCAACTGCAGCAACAGCTCCCAAACCGAAGGAGCCAGGACCCAAAGACCTAGCTGGCCTGAAGGGCCCCCATGGGGCCCCCAAGGAGCTCCTCTCCATTTGGGTCTGGGGGCTTTAGTTGGGCCGGGAACCTGGGAGGTACCAGCAAGGTTGCAGTTCGCGGCCCGAGAAGCACTCTCCGGCCAACATGCCCAACTGCAGCAACAGCTCCCAAACCGAAGGAGCCAGGACCCAAAGACCTAGCTGGCCTGAAGGGCCACCAGGGGGCCCCCAAGCAGCACCTCTCAATTTGGGTCTGAGGGCTTTCGTTGGGCCGGGAACCTGGGAGAATCCTGCAAGGTTGCAGTTCGCGGTCCGAGAAGCACTCTCCGAGCCAACATGCACAACTGCAGCAACAGCTCCCAAAGCGAAGGAGCCAGGACCCAAAGACCTAGCTGGCCTGAAGGGCCCCCAGGGTGCCACCAAGCAGCCCCTCTCAATTTGGGTCTGGGGGCTTTCGTTGGGCCGGGAACCTGGGAGGTACCTGCAAGGTTGCAGTTCGCGGCCCGAGAAGCACTCTCCGGCCAACATGCCCAACTGCAGCAACAGCTCCCAAAGCGAAGGAGCCAGGACCCAAAGACCTAGCTGGCCTGAAGGGCCCCCAGGGGGCCCCCAAGCAGCCCCTCTCCATTTGGGTCTGGGGGCTTTCGTTGGGCCGGGAACCTGGGAGATTCCTTCAAGGTTGCAGTTCGAGGCCCGAGAAGCACTCTCCGGCCAACATGCCCAACTGCAGCAACAGCTCCCAAACCGAAGGAGCCAGGACCCAAAGACCTAGCTGGCCTGAAGGGCCCCCAGGGGGCCACCAAGCAGCCCCTCTCAATTTGGGTCTGGGGGCTTTCGTTGGGCATGGATACCTGAGAGGTACCTGCAAGGTTACAGTTCGCGGCCCGAGAAGCACTCTCCGGCCAACATGCCCAACTGCAGCAACAGCTCCCAAACCGAAGGAGCCAGGACCCAAAGACCTAGCTGGCCTGAAGGGCCCCCAGGGGGCCCCCAAGCAGCCCCTCTCAATTTGGGTTTGGGGGCTTTCGTTGGGCCGGGAACCTGGGAGAATCCTGCAAGGTTGCAGTTCGCGGCCCGAGAAGCACTCTCCGGCCAACATGCCCAACTGCAGCAACAGCTCCCAAAGCGAAGGAGCCAGGACCCAAAGACCTAGCTGGCCTGAAGGGCCCCCAGGGGGCCCCCAAGCAGCCCCTCTCAATTTGGGTCTGGGGGCTTTCGTTGGGCATGGAACCTGGGAGGTTCCTGCAAGGTTGCAGTTCGCGGCCCGAGAAGCACTCTCCGGCCAACATGCCCAACTGCAGCAACAGCTCCCAAACCGAATGAGCCAGGACCCAAAGACCTAGCTGGCCTGAAGGGCCCCCAGGGGGGCCCCAAGCAGCCCCTCTCAATTTGGGTCTGGGGGCTTTCGTTGGGCCGGGAACCTGGGAGATTCCTGCAAGGTTGCAGTTCGCGGCCCGAGAAGCACTCTCCGGCCAACATGCCCAACTGCAGCAACAGCTCCCAAAGCGAAGGAGCCAGGACCCAAAGACCTAGCTGGCCTGAAGGGCCCCCAGGGGGGCCCCAAGCAGCCCCTCTCAATTTGGGTCTGGGGGCTTTCGTTGGGCCGGGAACCTGGGAGAATCCTGCAAGGTTGCAGTTCGCGGCCCGAGAAGCACTCTCCGGCCAACATGCCCAACTGCAGCAACAGCTCCCAAACCGAAGGAGCCAGGACCCAAAGACCTAGCTGGCCTGAAGGGCCACCAGGGGGCCCCCAAGCAGCACCTCTCAATTTGGGTCTGGGGGCTTTCGTTGGGCCGGGAACCTGGGAGAATCCTGCAAGGTTGCAGTTCGCGGTCCGAGAAGCACTCTCCGAGCCAACATGCACAACTGCAGCAACAGCTCCCAAAGCGAAGGAGCCAGGACCCAAAGACCTAGCTGGCCTGAAGGGCCCCCAGGGTGCCACCAAGCAGCCCCTCTCAATTTCGGTCTGGGGGCTTTCGTTGGGCCGGGAACCTGGGAGGTACCTGCAAGGTTGCAGTTCGCGGCCCGAGAAGCACTCTCCGGCCAACATGCCCAACTGCAGCAACAGCTCCCAAAGCGAAGGAGCCAGGACCCAAAGACCTAGCTGGCCTGAAGGGCCCCCAGGGGGCCCCCAAGCAGCCCCTCTCCATTTGGGTCTGGGGGCTTTCGTTGGGCCGGGAACCTGGGAGATTCCTTCAAGGTTGCAGTTCGCGGCCCGAGAAGCACTCTCCGGCAAACATGCCCAACTGCAGCAACAGCTCCCAAACCGAAGGAGCCAGGACCCAAAGACCTAGCTGGCCTGAAGGGCCCCCAGGGGGCCCCCAAGCAGCCCCTCTCCATTTGGGTCTGGGGGCTTTTGTTGGGCCGGGAACCTGGGAGATTCCTGCAAGGTTGCAGTTCGAGGCCCGAGAAGCACTCTCCGGCCAACATGCCCAACGTCAACAACAGCTCCCAAACCGAATGAGCCAGGACCCAAAGACCTAGCTGGCCTGAAGGGCCCCCAGGGGGCCCCCAAGCAGCCCCTCTCCATTTGGGTCTGGGGGCTTTCGTTGGGTCGGGAACCTGGGAGATTCCTGCAAGGTTGCAGTTCGCGGCCCGAGAAGCACTCTCCGGCCAACATGCCCAACTGCAGCAACAGCTCCCAAAGCGAAGGAGCCAGGACCCAAAGACCTAGCTGGCCTGAAGGGCCCCCAGGGGGCCCCCAAGCAGCCCCTCTCCATTTGGGTCTGGGGGCTTTCGTTGGGCATGGATACCTGAGAGGTACCTGCAAGGTTGCAGTTCGCGGCCTGAGAAGCACTCTCCGGCCAACATGCTCAACTGCAGCAACAGCTCCCAAAGCGAAGGAGCCAGGACCCAAAGACCTAGCTGGCCTGAAGGGCCCCCATGGGGCCCCCAAGGACCTCCTCTCCATTTGGGTCTGGGGGCTTTAGTTGGGCCGGGAACCTGGGAGAATCCTGCAAGGTTGCAGTTCGCGGCCGGAGAAGCACTCTCCGGCCAACATGCCCAACTGCAGCAACAGCTCCCAAAGCGAAGGAGCCAGGACCCAAAGACCTAGCTGGCCTGAAGGGCCCCCAGGGGCCCCCAAGCAGCCCCTCTCCATTTGGGTCTGGGGGCTTTTGTTGGGCATGGAACCTGGGAGATTCCTGCAAGGTTGCAGTTCGAGACCCGAGAAGCACTCTCCGCCCAACATGCCCAACTGCAGCAACAGCTCCCAAACCGAAGGAGCCAGGACACAAAGACCTAGCTGGCCTGAAGGGCCCCCAGGGGGCCCCCAAGCAGCCCCTCTCAATTTGGGTCTGGGGGCTTTCGTTGGGCATGGAACCTGGGAGATTCCTGCAAGGTTGCAGTTCGCGGCCCGAGAAGCACTCTCCGGCCAACATGCCCAACTGCAGCAACAGCTCCCAAACCGAAGGAGCCAGGACCCAAAGACCTAGCTGGCCTGAAGGGCCCCCAGGGGGGCCCCAAGCAGCCCCTCTCAATTTGGGTCTGGGGGCTTTCGTTGGGCCGGGAACCTGGGAGGTACCTGCAAGGTTGCAGTTCGCGGCCCGAGAAGCACTCTCCGGCCAACATGCACAACTGCAGCAACAGCTCCCAAAGCGAAGGAGCCAGGACCCAAAGACCTAGCTGGCCTGAAGGGCCCCCAGGGGGCCACCAAGCAGCCCCTCTCCATTTGGGTCTGGGGGCTTTCGTTGGGCATGGAACCTTGGAGATTCCTGCAAGGTTGCAGTTCGCGGCCCGAGAAGCACTCTCCGGCCAACATGCCCAACTGCAGCAACAGCTCCCAAAGCGAAGGAGCCAGGACCCAAAGACCTAGCTGGCCTGAAGGGCCCCCAGGGGGCCCCCAAGCAGCCCCTCTCCATTTGGGTCTGGGGGCTTTCGTTGGGCCGGGAACCTGGGCGAATCCTGCAAGGTTGCAGTTCGCGGCCCGAGAAGCACTCTCCGGCCAACATGCCCAACTGCAGCAACAGCTCCCAAACCGAAGGAGCCAGGACACAAAGACCTAGCTGGCCTGAAGGGCCCCCAGGGGGCCACCAAGCAGCCCCTCTCCATTTGGGTCTGGGGGCTTTCGTTGGGCATGGATACCTGGGAGGTACCTGCAAGGTTGCAGTTCGCGGCCCGAGAAGCACTCTCCGGCCAACATGCCCAACTGCAGCAACAGCTCCCAAACCGAAGGAGCCAGGACCCAAAGACCTAGCTGGCCTGAAGGGCCCCCAGGGGGGCCCCAAGCAGCCCCTCTCAATTTGGGTCTGGGGGCTTTCGTTGGGCCGGGAACCTGGGAGAATCCTTCAAGGTTGCAGTTCGCGGCCCGAGAAGCACTCTCCGGCCAACATGCCCAACTGCAGCAACAGCTCCCAAACCGAAGGAGCCAGGACCCAAAGACCTAGCTGGCCTGAAGGGCCACCAGGGGGCCCCCAAGCAGCCCCTCTCCATTTGGGTCTGGGGGCTTTCGTTGGGCCGGGAACCTGGGAGAATCCTGCAAGGTTGCAGTTCGCGGCCCGAGAAGCACTCTCCGAGCCAACATGCACAACTGCAGCAACAGCTCCCAAAGCGAAGGAGCCAGGACCCAAAGACCTAGCTGGCCTGAAGGGCCCCCAGGGGGGCCCCAAGCAGCCCCTCTCAATTTGGGTCTGGGGGCTTTCGTTGGGCCGGGAACCTGGGAGAATCCTGCAAGGTTGCAGTTCGCGGCCCGAGAAGCACTCTCCGGCCAACATGCCCAACTGCAGCAACAGCTCCCAAACCGAAGGAGCCAGGACCCAAAGACCTAGCTGGCCTGAAGGGCCCCCAGGGGGCCCCCAAGCAGCCCCTCTCAATTTGGGTCTGGGGGCTTTCGTTGGGCATGGAACCTGGGAGATTCCTGCAAGGTTGCAGTTCGCGGCCCGAGAAGCACTCTCCGGCCAACATGCCCAACTGCAGCAACAGCTCCCAAACCGAAGGAGCCAGGACCCAAAGACCTAGCTGGGCTGAAGGGCCCCCAGGGGGCCCCCAAGCAGCCCCTCTCCATTTGGGTCTGGGGGCTTTTGTTGGGCCGGGAACCTGGGAGATTCCTGCAAGGTTGCAGTTCGAGGCCCGAGAAGCACTCTCCGGCCAACATGCCCAACGTCAACAACAGCTCCCAAACCGAATGAGCCAGGACCCAAAGACCTAGCTGGCCTGAAGGGCCCCCAGGGGGCCCCCAAGCAGCCCCTCTCCATTTGGGTCTGGGGACTTTTGTTGGGCATGGAACCTGGGAGATTCCTGCAAGGTTGCAGTTCGCGGCCCGAGAAGCACTCTCCGGCCAACATGCCCAACTGCAGCAACAGCTCCCAAACCGAAGGAGCCAGGACCCAAAGACCTAGCTGGCCTGAAGGGCCCCCAGGGGGCCACCAAGCAGCCCCTCTCAATTTGGGTCTGGGGGCTTTCGTTGGGCATGGACACCTGAGAGGTACCTGCAAGGTTGCAGTTCGCGGCCCGAGAGTCATTCTCCGGCCAACATGCTCAACTGCAGCAACAGCTCCCAAACCGAAGGAGCCAGGACCCAAAGACCTAGCTGGCCTGAAGGGCCCCCAGGGGGCCCCCAAGGAGCTCCTCTCCATTTGGGTCTGGGGGCTTTAGTTGGGCCGGGAACCTGGGAGAATCCTGCAAGGTTGCAGTTCGCGGCCCGAGAAGCACTCTCCGGCCAACATGCCCAACTGCAGCAACAGCTCCCAAACCGAAGGAGCCAGGACCCAAAGACCTAGCTGGCCTGAAGGGCCCCCAGGGGGCCCCCAAGCAGCCCCTCTCAATTTGGGTCTGGGGGCTTTCGTTGGGCATGGAACCTGGGAGGTTCCTGCAAGGTTGCAGTTCGCAGCCCGAGAAGCACTCTCCGGCCAACATGCCCAACTGCAGCAACAGCTCCCAAACCGAATGAGCCAGGACCCAAAGACCTAGCTGGCCTGAAGGGCCCCCAGGGGGGCCCCAAGCAGCCCCTCTCAATTTGGGTCTGGGGGCTTTCGTTGGGCCGGGAACCTGGGAGATTCCTTCAAGGTTGCAGTTCGCGGCCCGAGAAGCACTCTCCGGCCAACATGCCCAACTGCAGCAACAGCTCCCAAACCGAAGGAGCCAGGACCCAAAGACCTAGCTGGCCTGAAGGGCCCCCAGGGGGCCCCCAAGCAGCCCCTCTCCATTTGGGTCTACGGGCTTTCGTTGGGCATGGATACCTGAGAGGTACCTGCAAGGTTGCAGTTCGAGGCCCGAGAAGCACTCTCCGGCCAACATGCCCAACTGCAGCAACAGCTCCCAAAGCGAAGGAGCCAGGACCCAAAGACCTAGCTGGCCTGAAGGGCCCCCAGGGGGGCCCCAAGCAGCCCCTCTCAATTTGGGTCTGGGGGCTTTCGTTGGGCCGGGAACCTGGGAGAATCCTGCAAGGTTGCAGTTCGCGGCCCGAGAAGCACTCTCCGGCCAACATGCCCAACTGCAGCAACAGCTCCCAAACCGAAGGAGCCAGGACCCAAAGACCTAGCTGGCCTGAAGGGCCACCAGGGGGCCCCCAAGCAGCACCTCTCAATTTGGGTCTGGGGGCTTTCGTTGGGCCGGGAACCTGGGAGAATCCTGCAAGGTTGCAGTTCGCGGTCCGAGAAGCACTCTCCGAGCCAACATGCACAACTGCAGCAACAGCTCCCAAAGCGAAGGAGCCAGGACCCAAAGACCTAGCTGGCCTGAAGGGCCCCCAGGGGGGCCCCAAGCAGCCCCTCTCAATTTGGGTCTGGGGGCTTTCGTTGGGCCGGGAACCTGGGAGGTACCTGCAAGGTTGCAGTTCGCGGCCCGAGAAGCACTCTCCGGCCAACATGCCCAACTGCAGCAACAGCTCCCAAACCGAAGGAGCCAGGACCCAAAGACCTAGCTGGGCTGAAGGGCCCCCAGGGGGCCCCCAAGCAGCCCCTCTCCATTTGGGTCTGGGGGCTTTTGTTGGGCCGGGAACCTGGGAGATTCCTGCAAGGTTGCAGTTCGAGGCCCGAGAAGCACTCTCCGGCCAACATGCCCAACGTCAACAACAGCTCCCAAACCGAATGAGCCAGGACCCAAAGACCTAGCTGGCCTGAAGGGCCCCCAGGGGGCCCCCAAGCAGCCCCTCTCCATTTGGGTCTGGGGGCTTTCGTTGGGTCGGGAACCTGGGAGATTCCTGCAAGGTTGCAGTTCGCGGCCCGAGAAGCACTCTCCGGCCAACATGCCCAACTGCAGCAACAGCTCCCAAAGCGAAGGAGCCAGGACCCAAAGACCTAGCTGGCCTGAAGGGCCCCCAGGGGGCCCCCAAGCAGCCCCTCTCCATTTGGGTCTGGGGGCTTTCGTTGGGCATGGATACCTGAGAGGTACCTGCAAGGTTGCAGTTCGCGGCCTGAGAAGCACTCTCCGGCCAACATGCTCAACTGCAGCAACAGCTCCCAAAGCGAAGGAGCCAGGACCCAAAGACCTAGCTGGCCTGAAGGGCCCCCAGGGGGCCCCCAAGGACCTCCTCTCCATTTGGGTCTGGGGGCTTTAGTTGGGCCGGGAACCTGGGAGGTACCAGCAAGGTTGCAGTTCGCGGCCGGAGAAGCACTCTCCGGCCAACATGCCCAACTGCAGCAACAGCTCCCAAAGCGAAGGAGCCAGGACCCAAAGACCTAGCTGGCCTGAAGGGCCCCCAGGGGCCCCCAAGCAGCCCCTCTCCATTTGGGTCTGGGGGCTTTTGTTGGGCATGGAACCTGGGAGATTCCTGCAAGGTTGCAGTTCGAGGCCCGAGAAGCACTCTCCGGCCAACATGCCCAACTGCAGCAACAGCTCCCAAACCGAAGGAGCCAGGACCCAAAGACCTAGCTGGCCTGAAGGGCCCCCAGGGGGCCCCCAAGCAGCCCCTCTCAATTTGGGTCTGGGGGCTTTCGTTGGGCATGGAACCTGGGAGATTCCTGCAAGGTTGCAGTTCGCGGCCCGAGAAGCACTCTCCGGCCAACATGCCCAACTGCAGCAACAGCTCCCAAACCGAAGGAGCCAGGACCCAAAGACCTAGCTGGCCTGAAGGGCCCCCAGGGGGGCCCCAAGCAGCCCCTCTCAATTTGGGTCTGGGGGCTTTCGTTGGGCCGGGAACCTGGGAGGTACCTGCAAGGTTGCAGTTCGCGGCCCGAGAAGCACTCTCCGGCCAACATGCACAACTGCAGCAACAGCTCCCAAAGCGAAGGAGCCAGGACCCAAAGACCTAGCTGGCCTGAAGGGCCCCCAGGGGGCCACCAAGCAGCCCCTCTCCATTTGGGTCTGGGGGCTTTCGTTGGGCATGGAACCTTGGAGATTCCTGCAAGGTTGCAGTTCGCGGCCCGAGAAGCACTCTCCGGTCAACATGCCCAACTGCAGCAACAGCTCCCAAAGCGAAGGAGCCAGGACCCAAAGACCTAGCTGGCCTGAAGGGCCCCCAGGGGGCCCCCAAGCAGCCCCTCTCCATTTGGGTCTGGGGGCTTTCGTTGGGCCGGGAACCTGGGCGAATCCTGCAAGGTTGCAGTTCGCGGCCCGAGAAGCACTCTCCGGCCAACATGCCCAACTGCAGCAACAGCTCCCAAACCGAAGGAGCCAGGACACAAAGACCTAGCTGGCCTGAAGGGCCCCCAGGGGGCCACCAAGCAGCCCCTCTCCATTTGGGTCTGGGGGCTTTCGTTGGGCATGGATACCTGGGAGGTACCTGCAAGGTTGCAGTTCGCGGCCCGAGAAGCACTCTCCGGCCAACATGCCCAACTGCAGCAACAGCTCCCAAACCGAAGGAGCCAGGACCCAAAGACCTAGCTGGCCTGAAGGGCCCCCAGGGGGGCCCCAAGCAGCCCCTCTCAATTTGGGTCTGGGGGCTTTCGTTGGGCCGGGAACCTGGGAGAATCCTTCAAGGTTGCAGTTCGCGGCCCGAGAAGCACTCTCCGGCCAACATGCCCAACTGCAGCAACAGCTCCCAAACCGAAGGAGCCAGGACCCAAAGACCTAGCTGGCCTGAAGGGCCACCAGGGGGCCCCCAAGCAGCACCTCTCAATTTGGGTCTGGGGGCTTTCGTTGGGCCGGGAACCTGGGAGAATCCTGCAAGGTTGCAGTTCGCGGACCGAGAAGCACTCTCCGAGCCAACATGCACAACTGCAGCAACAGCTCCCAAAGCGAAGGAGCCAGGACCCAAAGACCTAGCTGGCCTGAAGGGCCCCCAGGGGGGCCCCAAGCAGCCCCTCTCAATTTGGGTCTGGGGGCTTTCGTTGGGCCGGGAACCTGGGAGAATCCTGCAAGGTTGCAGTTCGCGGCCCGAGAAGCACTCTCCGGCCAACATGCCCAACTGCAGCAACAGCTCCCAAACCGAAGGAGCCAGGACCCAAAGACCTAGCTGGCCTGAAGGGCCCCCAGGGTGCCACCAAGCAGCCCCTCTCAATTTGGGTCTGGGGGCTTTCGTTGGGCATGGAACCTGGGAGATTCCTGCAAGGTTGCAGTTCGCGGCCCGAGAAGCACTCTCCGGCCAACATGCCCAACTGCAGCAACAGCTCCCAAACCGAAGGAGCCAGGACCCAAAGACCTAGCTGGCCTGAAGGGCCCCCAGGGGGCCCCCAAGCAGCCCCTCTCCATTTGGGTCTGGGGGCTTTTGTTGGGCCGGGAACCTGGGAGATTCCTGCAAGGTTGCAGTTCGAGGCCCGAGAAGCACTCTCCGGCCAACATGCCCAACGTCAACAACAGCTCCCAAACCGAATGAGCCAGGACCCAAAGACCTAGCTGGCCTGAAGGGCCCCCAGGGGGCCCCCAAGCAGCCCCTCTCCATTTGGGTCTGGGGACTTTCGTTGGGCATGGAACCTGGGAGATTCCTGCAAGGTTGCAGTTCGCGGCCCGAGAAGCACTCTCCGGCCAACATGCCCAACTGCAGCAACAGCTCCCAAACCGAAGGAGCCAGGACCCAAAGACCTAGCTGGCCTGAAGGGCCCCCAGGGGGCCACCAAGCAGCCCCTCTCAATTTGGGTCTGGGGGCTTTCGTTGGGCATGGACACCTGAGAGGTACCTGCAAGGTTGCAGTTCGCGGCCCGAGAGTCACTCTCCGGCCAACATGCTCAACTGCAGCAACAGCTCCCAAACCGAAGGAGCCAGGACCCAAAGACCTAGCTGGCCTGAAGGGCCCCCATGGGGCCCCCAAGGAGCTCCTCTCCATTTGGGTCTGGGGGCTTTAGTTGGGCCGGGAACCTGGGAGGTACCAGCAAGGTTGCAGTTCGCGGCCCGAGAAGCACTCTCCGGCCAACATGCCCAACTGCAGCAACAGCTCCCAAAGCGAAGGAGCCAGGACCCAAAGACCTAGCTGGCCTGAAGGGCCCCCAGGGGGCCCCCAAGCAGCCCCTCTCAATTTGGGTCTGGGGGCTTTTGTTGGGCATGGAACCTGGGAGATTCCTGCAAGGTTGCAGTTCGCGGCCCGAGAAGCACTCTCCGGCCAACATGCCCAACTGCAGCAACAGCTCCCAAAGCGAAGGAGCCAGGACCCAAAGACCTAGCTGGCCTGAAGGGCCCCCAGGGGGCCCCCAAGCAGCCCCTCTCAATTTGGGTCTGGGGGCTTTCGTTGGGCCGGGAACCTGGGAGATTCCTTCAAGGTTGCAGTTCGAGGCCCGAGAAGCACTCTCCGGCCAACATGCCCAACTGCAGCAACAGCTCCCAAAGCGAAGGAGCCAGGACCCAAAGACCTAGCTGGCCTGAAGGGCCCCCAGGGGGCCACCAAGCAGCCCCTCTCAATTTGGGTCTGGGGGCTTTCGTTGGGCATGGATACCTGAGAGGTACCTGCAAGGTTACAGTTCGCGGCCCGAGAAGCACTCTCCGGCCAACATGCCCAACTGCAGCAACAGCTCCCAAACCGAAGGAGCCAGGACCCAAAGACCTAGCTGGCCTGAAGGGCCCCCAGGGGGCCCCCAAGCAGCCCCTCTCAATTTGGGTTTGGGGGCTTTCGTTGGGCCGGGAACCTGGGAGAATCCTGCAAGGTTGCAGTTCGCGGCCCGAGAAGCACTCTCCGGCCAACATGCCCAACTGCAGCAACAGCTCCCAAACCGAAGGAGCCAGGACCCAAAGACCTAGCTGGCCTGAAGGGCCCCCAGGGGGGCCCCAAGCAGCCCCTCTCAATTTGGGTCTGGGGGCTTTCGTTGGGCCGGGAACCTGGGAGAATCCTGCAAGGTTGCAGTTCGCAGCCCGAGAAGCACTCTCCGGCCAACATGCCCAACTGCAGCAACAGCTCCCAAACCGAAGGAGCCAGGACCCAAAGACCTAGCTGGCCTGAAGGGCCACCAGGGGGCCCCCAAGCAGCACCTCTCAATTTGGGTCTGGGGGCTTTCGTTGGGCCGGGAACCTGGGAGAATCCTGCAAGGTTGCAGTTCGCGGTCCGAGAAGCACTCTCCGAGCCAACATGCACAACTGCAGCAACAGCTCCCAAAGCGAAGGAGCCAGGACCCAAAGACCTAGCTGGCCTGAAGGGCCCCCAGGGTGCCACCAAGCAGCCCCTCTCAATTTGGGTCTGGGGGCTTTCGTTGGGCCGGGAACCTGGGAGGTACCTGCAAGGTTGCAGTTCGCGGCCCGAGAAGCACTCTCCGGCCAACATGCCCAACTGCAGCAACAGCTCCCAAAGCAAAGGAGCCAGGACCCAAAGACCTAGCTGGCCTGAAGGGCCCCCAGGGGGCCCCCAAGCAGCCCCTCTCCATTTGGGTCTGGGGGCTTTCGTTGGGCCGGGAACCTGGGAGATTCCTTCAAGGTTGCAGTTCGAGGCCCGAGAAGCACTCTCCGGCCAACATGCCCAACTGCAGCAACAGCTCCCAAACCGAAGGAGCCAGGACCCAAAGACCTAGCTGGCCTGAAGGGCCCCCAGGGGGCCACCAAGCAGCCCCTCTCAATTTGGGTCTGGGGGCTTTCGTTGGGCATGGATACCTGAGAGGTACCTGCAAGGTTACAGTTCGCGGCCCGAGAAGCACTCTCCGGCCAACATGCCCAACTGCAGCAACAGCTCCCAAACCGAAGGAGCCAGGACCCAAAGACCTAGCTGGCCTGAAGGGCCCCCAGGGGGCCCCCAAGCAGCCCCTCTCAATTTGGGTTTGGGGGCTTTCGTTGGGCCGGGAACCTGGGAGAATCCTGCAAGGTTGCAGTTCGCGGCCCGAGAAGCACTCTCCGGCCAACATGCCCAACTGCAGCAACAGCTCCCAAACCGAAGGAGCCAGGACCCAAAGACCTAGCTGGCCTGAAGGGCCCCCAGGGGGCCCCCAAGCAGCCCCTCTCAATTTGGGTCTGGGGGCTTTCGTTGGGCATGGAACCTGGGAGGTTCCTGCAAGGTTGCAGTTCGCGGCCCGAGAAGCACTCTCCGGCCAACATGCCCAACTGCAGCAACAGCTCCCAAACCGAATGAGCCAGGACCCAAAGACCTAGCTGGCCTGAAGGGCCCCCAGGGGGGCCCCAAGCAGCCCCTCTCAATTTGGGTCTGGGGGCTTTCGTTGGGCCGGGAACCTTGGAGATTCCTGCAAGGTTGCAGTTCGCGGCCCGAGAAGCACTCTCCGGCCAACATGCCCAACTGCAGCAACAGCTCCCAAACCGAAGGAGCCAGGACCCAAAGACCTAGCTGGCCTGAAGGGCCCCCAGGGGGGCCCCAAGCAGCCCCTCTCAATTTGGGTCTGGGGGCTTTCGTTGGGCCGGGAACCTGGGAGAATCCTGCAAGGTTGCAGTTCGCGGCCCGAGAAGCACTCTCCGGCCAACATGCCCAACTGCAGCAACAGCTCCCAAACCGAAGGAGCCAGGACCCAAAGACCTAGCTGGCCTGAAGGGCCACCAGGGGGCCCCCAAGCAGCCCCTCTCAATTTGGGTCTGGGGGCTTTCGTTGGGCCGGGAACCTGGGAGAATCCTGCAAGGTTGCAGTTCGCGGTCCGAGAAGCACTCTCCGAGCCAACATGCACAACTGCAGCAACAGCTCCCAAAGCGAAGGAGCCAGGACCCAAAGACCTAGCTGGCCTGAAGGGCCCCCAGGGTGCCACCAAGCAGCCCCTCTCAATTTGGGTCTGGGGGCTTTCGTTGGGCCGGGAACCTGGGAGGTACCTGCAAGGTTGCAGTTCGCGGCCCGAGAAGCACTCTCCGGTCAACATGCCCAACTGCAGCAACAGCTCCCAAAGCGAAGGAGCCAGGACCCAAAGACCTAGCTGGCCTGAAGGGCCCCCAGGGGGCCCCCAAGCAGCCCCTCTCCATTTGGGTCTGGGGGCTTTCGTTGGGCCGGGAACCTGGGCGAATCCTGCAAGGTTGCAGTTCGCGGCCCGAGAAGCACTCTCCGGCCAACATGCCCAACTGCAGCAACAGCTCCCAAACCGAAGGAGCCAGGACACAAAGACCTAGCTGGCCTGAAGGGCCCCCAGGGGGCCACCAAGCAGCCCCTCTCCATTTGGGTCTGGGGGCTTTCGTTGGGCATGGATACCTGGGAGGTACCTGCAAGGTTGCAGTTCGCGGCCCGAGAAGCACTCTCCGGCCAACATGCCCAACTGCAGCAACAGCTCCCAAACCGAAGGAGCCAGGACCCAAAGACCTAGCTGGCCTGAAGGGCCCCCAGGGGGGCCCCAAGCAGCCCCTCTCAATTTGGGTCTGGGGGCTTTCGTTGGGCCGGGAACCTGGGAGAATCCTGCAAGGTTGCAGTTCGCGGCCCGAGAAGCACTCTCCGGCCAACATGCCCAACTGCAGCAACAGCTCCCAAACCGAAGGAGCCAGGACCCAAAGACCTAGCTGGCCTGAAGGGCCACCAGGGGGCCCCCAAGCAGCACCTCTCAATTTGGGTCTGGGGGCTTTCGTTGGGCCGGGAACCTGGGAGAATCCTGCAAGGTTGCAGTTCGCGGACCGAGAAGCACTCTCCGAGCCAACATGCACAACTGCAGCAACAGCTCCCAAAGCGAAGGAGCCAGGACCCAAAGACCTAGCTGGCCTGAAGGGCCCCCAGGGGGGCCCCAAGCAGCCCCTCTCAATTTGGGTCTGGGGGCTTTCGTTGGGCCGGGAACCTGGGAGAATCCTGCAAGGTTGCAGTTCGCGGCCCGAGAAGCACTCTCCGGCCAACATGCCCAACTGCAGCAACAGCTCCCAAACCGAAGGAGCCAGGACCCAAAGACCTAGCTGGCCTGAAGGGCCCCCAGGGGGCCCCCAAGCAGCCCCTCTCAATTTGGGTCTGGGGGCTTTCGTTGGGCATGGAACCTGGGAGATTCCTGCAAGGTTGCAGTTCGCGGCCCGAGAAGCACTCTCCGGCCAACATGCCCAACTGCAGCAACAGCTCCCAAACCGAAGGAGCCAGGACCCAAAGACCTAGCTGGCCTGAAGGGCCCCCAGGGGGCCCCCAAGCAGCCCCTCTCCATTTGGGTCTGGGGGCTTTTGTTGGGCCGGGAACCTGGGAGATTCCTGCAAGGTTGCAGTTCGAGGCCCGAGAAGCACTCTCCGGCCAACATGCCCAACGTCAACAACAGCTCCCAAACCGAATGAGCCAGGACCCAAAGACCTAGCTGGCCTGAAGGGCCCCCAGGGGGCCCCCAAGCAGCCCCTCTCCATTTGGGTCTGGGGACTTTCGTTGGGCATGGAACCTGGGAGATTCCTGCAAGGTTGCAGTTCGCGGCCCGAGAAGCACTCTCCGGCCAACATGCCCAACTGCAGCAACAGCTCCCAAACCGAAGGAGCCAGGACCCAAAGACCTAGCTGGCCTGAAGGGCCCCCAGGGGGCCACCAAGCAGCCCCTCTCAATTTGGGTCTGGGGGCTTTCGTTGGGCATGGACACCTGAGAGGTACCTGCAAGGTTGCAGTTCGCTGCCCGAGAGTCACTCTCCGGCCAACATGCTCAACTGCAGCAACAGCTCCCAAACCGAAGGAGCCAGGACCCAAAGACCTAGCTGGCCTGAAGGGCCCCCATGGGGCCCCCAAGGAGCTCCTCTCCATTTGGGTCTGGGGGCTTTAGTTGGGCCGGGAACCTGGGAGGTACCAGCAAGGTTGCAGTTCGCGGCCCGAGAAGCACTCTCCGGCCAACATGCCCAACTGCAGCAACAGCTCCCAAACCGAAGGAGCCAGGACCCAAAGACCTAGCTGGCCTGAAGGGCCCCCAGGGGGCCCCCAAGCAGCCCCTCTCAATTTGGGTCTGGGGGCTTTTGTTGGGCATGGAACCTGGGAGATTCCTGCAAGGTTGCAGTTCGCGGCCCGAGAAGCACTCTCCGGCCAACATGCCCAACTGCAGCAACAGCTCCCAAAGCGAAGGAGCCAGGACCCAAAGACCTAGCTGGCCTGAAGGGCCCCCAGGGGGCCCCCAAGCAGCCCCTCTCAATTTGGGTCTGGGGGCTTTCGTTGGGCCGGGAACCTGGGAGATTCCTTCAAGGTTGCAGTTCGAGGCCCGAGAAGCACTCTCCGGCCAACATGCCCAACTGCAGCAACAGCTCCCAAAGCGAAGGAGCCAGGACCCAAAGACCTAGCTGGCCTGAAGGGCCCCCAGGGGGCCACCAAGCAGCCCCTCTCAATTTGGGTCTGGGGGCTTTCGTTGGGCATGGATACCTGAGAGGTACCTGCAAGGTTACAGTTCGCGGCCCGAGAAGCACTCTCCGGCCAACATGCCCAACTGCAGCAACAGCTCCCAAACCGAAGGAGCCAGGACCCAAAGACCTAGCTGGCCTGAAGGGCCCCCAGGGGGCCCCCAAGCAGCCCCTCTCAATTTGGGTTTGGGGGCTTTCGTTGGGCCGGGAACCTGGGAGAATCCTGCAAGGTTGCAGTTCGCGGCCCGAGAAGCACTCTCCGGCCAACATGCCCAACTGCAGCAACAGCTCCCAAAGCGAAGGAGCCAGGACCCAAAGACCTAGCTGGCCTGAAGGGCCCCCAGGGGGGCCCCAAGCAGCCCCTCTCAATTTGGGTCTGGGGGCTTTCGTTGGGCCGGGAACCTGGGAGAATCCTGCAAGGTTGCAGTTCGCGGCCCGAGAAGCACTCTCCGGCCAACATGCCCAACTGCAGCAACAGCTCCCAAACCGAAGGAGCCAGGACCCAAAGACCTAGCTGGCCTGAAGGGCCACCAGGGGGCCCCCAAGCAGCACCTCTCAATTTGGGTCTGGGGGCTTTCGTTGGGCCGGGAACCTGGGAGAATCCTGCAAGGTTGCAGTTCGCGGTCCGAGAAGCACTCTCCGAGCCAACATGCACAACTGCAGCAACAGCTCCCAAAGCGAAGGAGCCAGGACCCAAAGACCTAGCTGGCCTGAAGGGCCCCCAGGGTGCCACCAAGCAGCCCCTCTCAATTTGGGTCTGGGGGCTTTCGTTGGGCCGGGAACCTGGGAGGTACCTGCAAGGTTGCAGTTCGCGGCCCGAGAAGCACTCTCCGGCCAACATGCCCAACTGCAGCAACAGCTCCCAAAGCAAAGGAGCCAGGACCCAAAGACCTAGCTGGCCTGAAGGGCCCCCAGGGGGCCCCCAAGCAGCCCCTCTCCATTTGGGTCTGGGGGCTTTCGTTGGGCCGGGAACCTGGGAGATTCCTTCAAGGTTGCAGTTCGAGGCCCGAGAAGCACTCTCCGGCCAACATGCCCAACTGCAGCAACAGCTCCCAAACCGAAGGAGCCAGGACCCAAAGACCTAGCTGGCCTGAAGGGCCCCCAGGGGGCCACCAAGCAGCCCCTCTCAATTTGGGTCTGGGGGCTTTCGTTGGGCATGGATACCTGAGAGGTACCTGCAAGGTTACAGTTCGCGGCCCGAGAAGCACTCTCCGGCCAACATGCCCAACTGCAGCAACAGCTCCCAAACCGAAGGAGCCAGGACCCAAAGACCTAGCTGGCCTGAAGGGCCCCCAGGGGGCCCCCAAGCAGCCCCTCTCAATTTGGGTTTGGGGGCTTTCGTTGGGCCGGGAACCTGGGAGAATCCTGCAAGGTTGCAGTTCGCGGCCCGAGAAGCACTCTCCGGCCAACATGCCCAACTGCAGCAACAGCTCCCAAACCGAAGGAGCCAGGACCCAAAGACCTAGCTGGCCTGAAGGGCCCCCAGGGGGCCCCCAAGCAGCCCCTCTCAATTTGGGTCTGGGGGCTTTCGTTGGGCATGGAACCTGGGAGGTTCCTGCAAGGTTGCAGTTCGCGGCCCGAGAAGCACTCTCCGGCCAACATGCCCAACTGCAGCAACAGCTCCCAAAACCGAATGAGCCAGGACCCAAAGACCTAGCTGGCCTGAAGGGCCCCCAGGGGGGCCCCAAGCAGCCCCTCTCAATTTGGGTCTGGGGGCTTTCGTTGGGCCGGGAACCTTGGAGATTCCTGCAAGGTTGCAGTTCGCGGCCCGAGAAGCACTCTCCGGCCAACATGCCCAACTGCAGCAACAGCTCCCAAACCGAAGGAGCCAGGACCCAAAGACCTAGCTGGCCTGAAGGGCCCCCAGGGGGGCCCCAAGCAGCCCCTCTCAATTTGGGTCTGGGGGCTTTCGTTGGGCCGGGAACCTGGGAGAATCCTGCAAGGTTGCAGTTCGCGGCCCGAGAAGCACTCTCCGGCCAACATGCCCAACTGCAGCAAACAGCTCCCAAACCGAAGGAGCCAGGACCCAAAGACCTAGCTGGCCTGAAGGGCCACCAGGGGGCCCCCAAGCAGCACCTCTCAATTTGGGTCTGGGGGCTTTCGTTGGGCTGGGAACCTGGGAGAATCCTGCAAGGTTGCAGTTCGCGGTCCGAGAAGCACTCTCCGAGCCAACATGCACAACTGCAGCAACAGCTCCCAAAGCGAAGGAGCCAGGACCCAAAGACCTAGCTGGCCTGAAGGGCCCCCAGGGTGCCACCAAGCAGCCCCTCTCAATTTGGGTCTGGGGGCTTTTCGTTGGGCCGGGAAACCTGGGAGGTACCTGCAAGGTTGCAGTTCGCGGCCCGAGAAGCACTCTCCGGCCAACATGCCCAACTGCAGCAACAGCTCCCAAAGCGAAGGAGCCAGGACCCAAAGACCTAGCTGGCCTGAAGGGCCCCCAGGGGCCCCCAAGCAGCCCCTCTCCATTTGGGTCTGGGGGCTTTCGTTGGGCCGGGAACCTGGGAGATTCCTTCAAGGTTGCAGTTCGCGGCCCGAGAAGCACTCTCCGGCCAACATGCCCAACTGCAGCAACAGCTCCCAAACCGAAGGAGCCAGGACCCAAAGACCTAGCTGGCCTGAAGGGCCCCCAGGGGGCCCCCAAGCAGCCCCTCTCCATTTGGGTCTGGGGGCTTTTGTTGGGCCGGGAACCTGGGAGATTCCTGCAAGGTTGCAGTTCGAGGCCCGAGAAGCACTCTCCGGCCAACATGCCCAACGTCAACAACAGCTCCCAAACCGAATGAGCCAGGACCCAAAGACCTAGCTGGCCTGAAGGGCCCCCAGGGGGCCCCCAAGCAGCCCCTCTCCATTTGGGTCTGGGGGCTTTCGTTGGGTCGGGAACC